>NW_004955471.1:6147630-6155281 GCF_000276665.1 Chinchilla lanigera
ATTCTTGGAGAGAACAGTAGTGATAATACTGAGTTTCACTAGACAAGATGATAGGAGTTCACCAGTGTAATTCCATTGCATATTGTTACCTTCAAATCAGTTGCTCAGACCACCAGACACAATTGATCAGAACATTGATCAGAACATAAAAAATTGTAATCATTAACTGTTCATTTCAATACACCATCAGACATCAGCAATACAGTTATCACAGCTATTCATATATATATTTATATTTTGCATTCCTTCTTTCTTTATACCAAGTTTAAAACTGTAGTTTCTTTTGGGGATGAAGGAAGAAAAGGAATGGTAATAGGAGTAGAGGAGAGTTTAGTTCTACTTGTCATATTTTATTTATTATGTTTTTGATGCTGGGGATCAAACTCAGGTCTTAGCCTGTGCTAAGCATGTGTTCTGCCAGTGAGTGAGTTATACCTCAGCCTGTCATGTTTTACTTTGTTTGTTTTGAGACAGGGTCTTGCTGTGTAGTTCAGGGTGGTCTTGAACTCACTATGTAGCCCGGGCTGGCCTCGAACTGTCTGTAACCCTCTTGCCTCAGCCTCTCAAATGCTGCAATTACAGGTGTGTGCCCCCACTCCCGGCTCATGTTTTACTTTTTAAAAAATACAGTTTACCCTGAAGAAATTATGGAAACATGTTAAAGTCTGTGATGTCTTGGCAAAGGTTTCAATTTTATTATGTTTTATATTTTTGTAATGCCTCATAATTTAAAACTTTAAATGTATCAGGACAAGAATGGGGCATATTTTTAATGTTTAGATTTCTACTAACTGTCACAAGCAGATTTCACTGAGTAATTGTTGCTTTTATAAAAACATGTTTTAAAACATTACACTGTTCATTAGAATCAGAGGGAAAACAGCATCTTCAGATGACCTCATTTGCTAGAGTGGAAGACAAGTTACGTTGTGTTAAGTTGCCCCTCAGGATAGATTCTATAATCTCATTTGTACCCAGTTTTCTATAATTACATCTGACAACATAATTTAAAAAAAGGCCCGTTTATTTTGAAGATAAAAGCATACTCTATTAACCATCCAGCTAAGGACCACAATTGACAAAAAGCTTTCTGTAATTAGTATGATTGTCAAAGTGTGTTAGCATCAGGCTGTTGGAAGAGTAATGACTCTTTCAGGAAACTGGACCCCTTTGGAAACTTTTGTCATTATAGCTGATAGGAAGAGCCGCTGGTTCTGCTGCTGCTTATCTCAAGATACGTTTTTACAAAAAAACAAGGAAAATAAGGGTACCCTAGAGAACAGTTTGGTGCCAGCAAATGGTGGGGGACTAACTGGCCCTATCACTTGACTTTTTTTAACTGCTATTGATGGTTATGCCTGTGCCATTTGTTATATGTTGGTATGTATAGAGAACAGCCTGGTATACATAAATCAAGAAATGTAAATTGAAGTAAGTGACCTTTAGCTATAGAACTGCAGGTAGGAAGTAATTTATCCCATACCCAAAATTTATGAGGCTTTTTATTTTGGCAGGTTGTATCAAACAGTCTCCACCAGGTGTTTTGCCGCTAGCTTCAGACGAAAGCCATCTGCTAAAAACTTTATTTTTGCTAAAGTTAACTGGTTACCTCTAGATGTTTAAAGATCAGCATTACTTGTTTGGTGCTCAGCCTGTCAGCTTTCCTTTCTCCACTGGAAACGTTATATGTAAACTATTGTTCTAATTTAAGTACACACATTATCGGTAAGAAACTGAAGTTGAGCGAGCGTTAATAACTGTCAGTGGCAGAAACTGCCTTGAAACATGAGTCTGACGTGAAAACCCGTGGTCTCAGCCCCTCCCATGCCACAGTGCTCTGAGGAAAGCTCTTTGCTTTTTGTCTGTTGTTATCCATTTGGTTTAATAACGTTTAATTTCTTTTGAGGATATTCTTAGAAAATAAATGTGTTAGATTAACACTTACTGTGTCGGGAATGTAATGTTTTACGATTATTTTTTGGGTCTGAATCAGTAAGGGGCTAAAACTGGAGTGGTATTTTCGTTTTAATTTGTTATTAAACATAAATACTTAAAATTTTTACGCTTTCATTTGTAAGTTGAAAAATGTAAAAGTAAGTGCAGTAGATTGTGCTGTGAAGCCCTCAACTTGGAAAAGTGCTGACAAACTTACCGTTACTATTCCTTTGTTCCCGTGGCACTCACTGTGTTTCTCCTGGCAGCGCTCATCCTTCTCACACGTACTATCTTCCGGGGCTTTCTCCACTCTACCAGGTCTGAACTGTTCCTCGTGCTCGCCCAGTGCCAGCCTTGCTTGTGCCTGCCCTGCAGCCTATTCTAGAACGGGGGAAGGAATCTGAACTCCGGCCAGAGCATCAGAAGGGGTGGTAGAAGCAGTAAAGATTGGGAATCTCGTTCCTGAGACTGTGTAACACTCCTCATTCTGCGGAGTATTTTCTCCCGTGTTTCTTTGCCGTTCTGAGGAGGATAGCAGAGGCGCTGCCTCGCCCACTTTGTGGCGGCAGGGCTCCCTGGCCGCAGTCGCGTTGGGTAGGGTGCCTCCTTCTGGACAGGCAGCATCCTTCCATTCAGGCAGGCTTCCCTGCTTTCGTATCTCAGCCATGTCCTCCTCAGAAGAGTCATTTTAAAAAGTGAGTATTAGGTGTGTGTTATTTTTAATTACTGTCACTGATGTATGTAATTTGAAAATTAATGTTGCTGTAATTATATTGATATACTGAATAGTTATTCCCAGCTTTTTAGTCAGACAAATTAAGCCTGTCTTTATGAATTCATCTTCAAAGCCTCAAAGTGGTTAAGAAACCAGGAGTATGCAGAATTAAACCCTTTGTTCTGTGGTTCATTTAGCATGAGTTAGCAAATGTAATTGATTTTAAAAATGTGGCATCAAGATTAGATTTCTCTTCAAGGAGAACTTTTGGGCTCTGTTCTCTTTTGCCAGAGGTTTCTAATTTATAATAGGCCAGTCATTTGGGTCACATTCAAAATTGGAATTCAAGTGATTTGTTTGGGTATGTTGACAAGGAGTTAAGTACTTTAAATAGGGAACACTTGCCTTTGGGATCGCAGATGCCCTGATTTTGAAAAGAGAAAAAGGTGTGATACTACTTACTGTTGTATCTCCCATACACAACACAGTGCCTGGCAAAAGGTTAGATGTTTAGCATGTTTTAATGAGTGAGTGAACATACACTTGAATAAAGTTTACTAGGAGATGGACAGAGCATTTACCATCTTCTTATTTCTCTGGTATTGGAATAATTCATCCATTCCTCTCACTGCCCTTTGTTCTGCGGGGTGGGCTCCTATGCTGTCTCCTTACCCTTCTGTGTCCCTCCCGTGGCTCTGCCCGGCTCTGTGTGCCGAGCCACCCCAGGCCTGTCCTCTCACGGCGGAGTTGGGTTTGATCCTCTGAGGAAGGACTGCTGGGTCTGCAATGTGGCACACCTGGCTCAGCAGTCTCCCATCTCCCCAGCGGGGACTGGAGCGAGCGAGTCAGGTCAGGGGAGATGGAGAAGGCAGACAGTAAACCCACAAATGCCCAAGTGCTGACTGCTCCCTAGAAGGCTACAGGGTGCTGAGGGGGCAGGACAGGGAAAAGGAGAGGCAACAGTAGGTCTCTAGAAAAGTTTTCTCCGGAGCATACTGAACCCTTACCACCTGTGTCTCTGCTTCTCCTGTCAGGCTCCCTGTGTTACTTTACCATAGCTCACCCGTCTGTCCCTCCCTTTCCTTCTCTCTGCTTCGTGTGCTTCACATACTGTCTACCTATGGATGACCTCAGGTGGTCACCTCCAGCCCGGAGCTCTTCCAAGCAGCAGACCACATGTCTGTTGTGCTGTCTGTTTGGGTGCCACACAAGCTCTTGATCATGGCCTATAAAACTCTGCAGGCTCTAGCTTTTATTTACCTTGCTGCCATTTATACTTATAATTTTTGTTCTAACAGTACTATACTTCTCTAATTCCTAAAGGATGCCATCTTTTCTGTGTCCTTTGAGCCTTTGTACATGCTGTTTGCTGTGCTTAGAATAGTCTTCCTTCCACCACTCTTTCTCTGGAGAACTCTTGTTTGTTCTTCAGCAGCCAGAACTTTTGAGAGCATTTTCTACTGCTACCCACTCCCAAGTCTGAATTAAGAGCCCTTTTATAAGGGCCACAGCATTGTCTATTTCCTTTTGCATGTTCTGAATCCCTCTCTGCCTCCTAGGGATTTGCACTGAGCTATATCCCCAGACTTTTTGTTATTTTGAGACAGGGTCTAAGCTAAGTCTACAAATTGTGCAGGCTGTATTCAAACTGTGTTATCTTCCTACAGTGCTGAGATCACATAAGGGAGCCACAGGGCCCAGCTTGTTCTGAGCATTTCTAACGCTGTTACAGTTGCCTGCTTATCTCTCATTAGATTGTGAAAACAGTCAGCACACCCCTATTGCTTTTCTGACCTACCTCGGAATGTTTTCGTGGATGTTCTATCTCATTTGAGTTCATCACAACCTGTGTCTTTTGTAGCTAACTTCCTTGCGTCAGTCTGGGCCATTCCTTTCCACTCCTTGTACATCTGACAAGTCAGGGTGTCTAAGGTGCTGCTTAGTTAGGATCCCTTCCCACTCAGAAGGCCTCAGTCCTGTGACCTTACACCCTAGAAGGTAAAATCAGCAAGCGCGTGGCATTGTGTTCCTTCTTTCTTTGTGAAGGGCATCACCATTTTCCTAATGACCAAATTGCATAACTTGACAGTTTTGAATACTTACTCACCTTCACTTATCAATCCCAAATATTGCCAGTGTAATTTTAGGGTCAGGGGGACAGAGAACTTCAGGAATTTTGGATTAATTTTTAGGTGCTGTAGTTAGATTACCCTCACATCCACCTCACACATGAGGCTCAGGTTTATTTTCTCCTGTTTTTATCCCTCCTGACGGGTCAGCAGACTCACTTCAGCTTTGTTTAAACTCTTGTCCTCACATTGAACTGGCCTCCTGTTCTTTGTTTTTGCTATGGTTTGTGAGGATCATAATGTACAGAGAAGCGTTTTTAACCTGTAAACATGTGTCACTGATGGCCTTAAATGTACAAGGAATCCCAAGGAACTTTTCTCTTAAAGCTCTGCATGCTTCTTACCTGTGCTTGCTTCTGTCCTAGACCACCTCAGTCTGGGGCGTCCTCCCGTAGACTCAGGTATTTGCACTGAAATGCTTGTGTGTATTCACACTCACTGAACGGTATTATATGACAGTATGTGTGAATTCATCCCCATCATGAATGTCTTGGGGGGGGCGGCAGGAATCATGTTTTCTCTCATCCTCACTTTACCCCTTTCTCCTCCTCAGTCCCGGCCCAGTACAGTGCCTGGCACACCATCAGTGTGCCCCTGTTGGCCACATGGGGAGGAGCCAAGACTGCTGTTCGGTCTCGTCGCGCGGTCCTTCCCACCTGTTGAATCCTTCCGGGCTAACTGCTCCTCTAATACCTTTAATGCCTTGCTGCTCAAAGTTCAGTCTTTCGCCTAATTATGTGGGTTCAGCCTGTGAGCTGTTAATTGTAGGTTATGAATCTGAGAAAAGACTGACAGTTTTACTCTGAACACAGGTGCTTGCAACCGGTCTCAGTGGGCTGTACTCCTCCCTGCCCACGAAGCTGGAAGAGAAAGGCGAGGAGTGGCACTGCCTCCTGAAGGACGACTGGCTCCTGCTTCCTGCCCTCGTGCAGTTCATGAACTCCCTGGAGTTCTGCAATGCGGTCATTCAGGTACTTGAGCGCAGTGCGCCATCCCTTTGCCTTGGCCCCATTCCTCGCCCAGGCCTCGCAGAGAACTAGTGTTTCTAAGCACTACCTTTAATCTTAAATGTTTGTAGAACATTGATGCTTTACTAAAGCCCGCTAAATGTCCTTCATTGAGGAAAACATTAGTCTGTAGGCTCCTAGAAAGTTTGAACTGAGAAAAAAATAGATTATCTTGTCTGTAGAAAGTGTTAATTCTGCTTTGATTATCTACTTAACTATCAAAAATAAGTTCACTGCTTGACTCATTAAATAGATATTTTTAGGCTTTTAAGTACTTCAAATTATAACGCTTTTACTTCAAGGTCTTCTTGGGAGTCTACAAAGGAAACACTTTATTTTGCTTAATGGTGCATACTACATAAAGAATATTGTTATCCCAATTGAATTTAGAAGAAGTTAACCATCTTCTTAGCAACACAAATTAAATTTGCTTGGAAAGTGGTCTGTGTTAGGGGGAAAAAAACCAACCACTGAACTCCTGTGTATTTGAGTTTTTGATTAGATTCTTACTTTCAGGTTTCTTGGTAGTATTTTCAATAAAAATCAGATTTTATATATATTTAAAGATTGACTATATTTTCATGAAAAATGTTTTATTTCTATACACCATTATTGGATTTATTAAGAAATTGGGTCTATTATGGCAGTTGTGGGGTAAAAAATGTTAGTTATAATCTGTTTATCTACCAAATAAAGAAATAGCTTCTGGAAGAAAATGCAAGTAAATTACTTTAGTTTCCATCTCATTTTTATTGCTGCATCTAAGGAGCTTTTATTTATATATAAGATAAATGGATTACATTTTAAATTATTTTTTCCCTTAATATTACAGTCTATCAACATTTTCTTGTAGAAGTGTGTGGAAATAAAAACGATAGAACTGCGATTAGTTCTTCCCCAAATGTACAGACAGGGAGATTATCAGTACTTTAAACATCTAGCCTCATTTCCCTGGAAATTACTTTTTACTTGGTTTGCCTGTATATTCTTATATTATGGTCTCTCTCCCTTCCTTCTCTCTTCTCCTTTCTTTTTCTCTCTCTTCCCCTTCCCCCCTCCTGCTCCCCTTCTGTCCTTTTCCTCCTGTTCCTCCTCCTTGTCCTCCTCCTCCTCCTCCTTCTCTTCATTACTTTTCTCTCATTTCTGAGACAAAATACTGGACACCCAAAGTTAAAGGGGAAAAGGTTTATTTGGCTCACAGTTTGCAGAGGTTTCAGTACACAATCAGCTGGTTCCAAGGCAAAGGCATGGCAGAGGGGCATCAGTTCATGGTGGCGGAAGATAGCCAAAGCAACAAGGGGGAGAGACAAGTCTCTTTTTATCCCTTATATTATATCCAGTCTACTGGGATTAGAGTGGTGCCAGTCCAGTCAGTGGGCTGATTTAATAATCTCACACCCCTAATCCCAGCATCACACTAGATTCAGCGACCACTGAAAAAGCTCTAAGACTGCCTGAGGCTTTGAGGGGACATCAGACACAAGCTATAACGTCTCTGTCTCTGTCTCTAGCTCTCTCACACATGGAGAAGTAAATTAATGGACCTGGTAAAAAAGAAAATAAATATATATATTGTCTTAGTTACTTTTCTCTCGTTGCAGAGACAAAATACCTGACACACAGAATTAAGGAAGGAAAGGTTTATTTAGCTCACAGTTTGTCGAAGTTTCAGTCCATAATGAGCTGGCTCCAAAGTAGGGTGGCTCCTGGCAGCAGAAAACTGTAAAAGCAACAAGAGCAAAAACCAGTGGCACGGGCCGGGGGACAGACAAACCTCTTTTCCTCCCTTATGTTGTAAGCAGGCTACCCTTACCCAGGGGCTGTGTAACACTCACCTAATCTCCATGCCCTCCCCTTGCACAGGC
>NW_004955471.1:6155541-6181985 GCF_000276665.1 Chinchilla lanigera
ATTCATGACCTTGCACTTGCCAGGCAGGCACTGTGCCACTGAGCTATATCCCCGGCCCCTGGAAATTATATATTTCATAGTATATTTGAGTTGAAGCTGAATACTTTTATGAATTTTTGTGTATGGGCACAACTACAAAGATGATTTACAAAAGATAGTAGTAAAGAATTACTCATGCTAAATATATTTTGAAAATCAAGTATAAGAAGTATTGTACTTCCAATAATGTTTTTTGCTTTTGAATATTGTCTATTTTTTATAAAAAATATTTTCTAAATCCTTTCCTCCCCAGGATTGATATTCTATTTTTTTTGTTTTGTTTTATTTTTTCATGTACCGGGAATCGAACTCACGACCTCGCACTTGCCAGGCAGGTGCTGTGCCACTGAGCTAAATCCCCAGCCCCATATTTCCTCCCCGGTATAAATGAATACCAGAAAATGCATCTTCAAAATGAGGAAATTCTTTTTGCTAACAAAATAAATGTAGTATCTATTTTAACAATTATAATCTTTTAAAAATATTAGCCATAAATTGAGAGGAAGTTGGGGGGCAAAAATTATACTTCCCCATTTTTATTTTATGAATCCTGTGGACATCCAGTCTGTTATCTTTTCTTCCCCAGACTCTTTAAAATTGCCATTTTTTCCCCCTGAACTTGAAATTCTAACTTTAGTCAGTCTGTTAATACTGGAATAATTTGTTTGGAAAAAAATCACTTACAAACACCTAGTAAATGGCTAAAATTTGGATTTGCTTTTTGAATTCAGGATGTACACAAAAATGTTCGATGTTAAGAAGACCTTATGGTTGAACTCTTTGATCTTTCTGATGCCTGTTTCTGTCCTAGGTGGCTCACCCCTTGATTCGCCATCAGCTTGTCAATTATATCTACAATGGATTCTTGGTCCCGGTCTTGGCCCCTGCTCTTCATAAGGTCAGCGGTTGGCTCATGCGTTGGTTTGTTTATAGTACCACTGATGGAAACGAGGAAGATGACCAGCTTGCTGGGGGCTTTACCCTTATTTTTTTCTCATTCCATCCCTGCTTCTTAAGAGTATCAAGCATGGCTTACAAGTAGCCATAGGTTAAGTCCAGTGGGTTCCTTTTTGTGTCGCAGAATGCTGCCCAGTGAACACTGAGCAAGGCAGTCACGCCAGAGGAGTATTGGCGGTGGGTCTGACTCTTGTGCCTACCTCACGCGGTGCACAGTGGCTACAGGGAGCTCTCTGTTCCGCCGTATGCTGAGGCCACGTCTGTCACCAAGACTACAGGGTCTGCTGTGGGCATGGAGGGCAGTGGGAGCGCAAGTGCCACGGATTTGCCATCTCCTTAATGGAACATGATTTTCTATTATAACAATTTTGTCACAGCAAAAATTAAAATGAAGCCAAGTTAAAGTCCCATCAAAGGTTGGCTGTCTCATTAGCGCCACTCTGAATTCCGTATGGCCCTCATTTTGTGTAATAAATCAGCTGGTATCTTTCACATTGTGAGCTGTTACAAGATGCCCATGAACCTAGACTTCTAATTTTAAGGAGTTTTTTTCTGGGCTGAGTGAGCAGGCTTGTACGGTATTGAGCTCAGAGGATTTTTGTAACATTTTTGGAACTGTCGCTTCTGGGAAGGAGAGAAGCAAGGAGCAGCTTACATGTTGTAATGCCCTCCTTCATCTACTGCAGTTGCATTTTATGCACTCCCGTGTTCTGGAATCCGAGAATACTTAATTGTAGCCCTCAGAGGAACGGCTGCACCTGCTGATGGGGTTTCTGGTTTACAGCAGCAGGTCTTGATGGAGGATGTTTCCCTTTTACTGCTCAGAGCCTTTTGAACACACTGGCTGTGTTTTTCTGAAACAAACAGGGTGCTTGGACTGACTAGACTTGCAGCTTCCAGAGGTAGTCTTGGGTATGGTTTAAACATCAAGACACCGAGATTGCCAGGTTACTTTAGTGCTTTATGGGCACAAAGACAGGAAATCTGTGAAATGAGATCTACCCTGGAGAACAGAGGGCATGGTTTTGGCAAATGCAAACCTTACATTTGTTTCTAGGCCATCGTTCTGTTAGTGTTCTGCTGTTTGGGGGGTGGGGTGGCTGTCTTGCTCGCAACGTCTCTCTCGGCCTCTGTGAGGAGGAGCTTTCCTCTCCAGCAGAACACAGCAGTGCTTTTGAAATTCTATGGCAGTAATTAGCTCTGTACTCCAGTGATGGCTAACCTTTCAAGACTGAGTCCCAAACTGCAACCCAGAACTCACTCATTTATCACAAAGTGCCCGTACACCTGAATACTGAGGTTTTAGCTGGGGAAAAAAAAAAAAAAAAAAAACAAAAAAACTTACACAATAAAAGAAACACACAGTAACTTGCAATGGTACAAAGAGCCCACTGTGGCCCTCATGCCATAGGTTGGCCACCACTGATACTCTTCGTTGGTTCTGACCCGGCTTCTCACTGACCTGTTGACGTAAAATAACTTCACTGACATCAAATAATTATTACAGTTGTTATAGTTAGCATATTTTAATGTTACAAATGTGAATGACAGTCCACTTGTACATGTTAATGGGGTACCGTGTGATGTTTTAATATGTGTGTAATATTGTACAGTGTTTAAATCAGGTTAAGCATATTTATGTTCTGAAGCATTTAATGTTTTTTTATGGTAAAATCTTTCAAAATCCTCTCGTCCAGCTTTTGAAACGTAGGTACGTCATTGTTTTCTGCAGTCACCCTACCATACAGTAGCACACAGAGCATCTTGCTCCTCTCTAATTAGGACAGAGTGCAGTGACAGCTCTGTGTCCATAACGGAGGACTGAATCCATCGAATCCAGAGTGCTGTTCTGGGGATTCGGCTGGTCGCACTGTGTGCCTCCCTCAGAGTGCTTACCTCCAGTCGTATCTCGTGGTTAAATGCGCTTGCTTAACCTCTGTCCCCTGTGGAAAGAACACTTCTCATGGCAGGGCTGCCCTGTGTTTGGTGCACTGGGGTTTCTCCAGCATGGATTACCACTGGAGACCCCTGCGGTGAACTCCATCTCCCGCTAGGTGTTATGGTACACGGTCAGAAAAAAAGAGGAGACAAAATAGCAGTGCAGGAGGGATCTGGGATGGCCAGTTGTTCCCAGGAAACAGAAGGCCATGAGGCAGCCAGAATCTTGGTATTTATTGATCATACTCACGTGGGGGTGGGGGAGTGGCATCTGGATGTGCTGGACAAGTGACTAGACAGGCAAGACTTGTAACAGAGGGAACAAAGCATTCTTGCAGAAGGGATGGGACGGCCAGATTTAGGTTAGGGTTAATGAGTAACCTGCTTTGTAACCAGTTCTGGGAAGGAATTCCTCTGGAATCATGCAGGCCTTAGGGGAGATGTTATCTCATATCTTAGCCCCGTGGTATCATAGCTCATCTGTCTGAGCTCAGCCATAGCCATTGGTGATAAGCAGTACCACTCCGCCATCAGCCCCTGCTCTCATGAAGATGGCACTACACAGCCTTGGCCAGACTCACTAATTACACTGAAAGCCAGTTTAGGGAAGCCACCTCTATACAGCTACCCCTGCTTGCCAGCAAGCTCAGTCACACTTGGGTCTGGGGGACAATGACGTGGCGGTCCCCCACAGAGCACAGTGCAGCAGACTTGGGGTTGAGAAAACAGCATACAAATTCCATGGTTGTTAAAGTGGCAACAGCGTGTTGGCGCTTGGCTCCTCCCCTGAGAGTGGCTTGTAAGGGAGTAATAGCTGACTAACATTTTTAGATGGAGAAATAGATGATTTTATTTTCAGTTATGTACAAATTAAGAGATTTTTAAAACCACGAAGTTAATAAATGCTTTTTTTTTTTTTCAAAAAACATAGTACTGAATATAGAAAATGAAAGGTAAATGTTACTATAGTAGAATTGAATGTGCAACTTCCTAATTAAGATTCTTTAACTTGGTTATCCATTTCAGACAATTTCTCCCAGGGCTTTTCTATTTGGCAATCCGGGAGAACAAGGATTTCCTTCTTTAATTAATTTTTCTCCCTATTCTCCATTTTTTTGTTTGTGTTTTTATCGTTCCAAACTGAAAGGATTGGGAGGCGAGAGCCTTCCCTGTGGCTCAGGTGATGAAGGAGGAGGTGTGTTTGTGAGCGGCAGTGCCAGCACAGAAGGATGGGCAGAAGTGTCCGGAATTGGGTGTTTCTGGAGGAGCCCCCGTAGGAGCTCCTCAGATGTGGGAAGAGATCCCTAGAAGTCTGGGCTGGGGTCTGCTCTGGGGGATATTGTCGATATTTTCATCGGTCAGTCCTCTGCCCTGGACAGATGAGCATGGTTTTCTAAATAAATTTCCTTTGTGCACTGTCTCACTCAGCTCCTAACTCATGCAGAACATTTTGGTTACCCACCACCAGCCTGGGCAGTTTATAGAGATGAATTTGTTCTTTCTGTCTCATAAATAATACAAGTACATTCACACCTAAGAATTTCCTCATGTCACAGTCAATAGCCACGCACCATATTTCCACAGCGTTTCTTAACCAGAGCTGAAGTCAGTACAAAATGCAGTGGGTCAAAAGGGTCAGAAAGTAGAATACTTGCAGAGAGGATTCTGCCTGCTCTCTCGTCCCACTCTGCGTGTATAATACAGCGCTGCCTTGCAGGTTGTTCTGCTGTGTGCTTTCTTCTTCTACCGCAGTGGGGTGGCCCTCCAGGCTTCTGTGTTAATAGAAGGCATATATGATCTTTTAAAAAAGCTCAATAGTTTTCTGTAGTGTGGGCAGACGGGCCCACAATTTCTTACTCACATCTTGAATTTAAAAAAAGCTTTGGGGCTGGGGGTGTGGCTCAGTGGTAGAACATTGTCTAATATGTGTGAGGCTATGGGTTCACTTGCCAGCACCACCACCAAAAAATAGGTTTAACTCAAAACGCTCTGAAAATTGAATGTTTTGGTGTGATTCATTTGGCATATTGCCTTACTGTGCTGAGTTTGTTTAGTGACCAACCCTACTTTAACTATCTTGAGGCTGTTTACTTTGAGCCTCTTGGATGTTATATCAAATATGGTGATACTACTTTTTTAAAACTTTAGAATTCCAAAATATGTGTGGTTTCCAGGGTTTTTGTATAAGGAACTGGAAGCCTACTTTGGACATTTGGAAAAGGATAAATTTTCGGATAGGTTGAAGTCATGTTTTGTAAAAGTCATATTAAATAAAATGTTACTTTGTTAATATAGCAGTGAGAAATGAGACTCAGCCATAGAAATGGATTTCATTTTACACAAAACCGTTCCTTTTTGACTTCAGATTAATGGGACACCCTTTATCCAGTAACAGCTGCTTGTCTTGTGTCTGTCTGTTTAATTTTTCAAACTAAAATTTCAAAGCTGAATATTCACTGGTGTGGTTACATTAGCTTCAGACACCAAGACAGGATTCAGTGTGCAAGGATTCTATTTTGGGAAATGCCAGCATGAGAGAAAATAGGGAGGGAGAGAGGGGGAAGGCTGGGAGAATTGTCAGTCTGCAGTGCCAGTCTGACCCCAAGTGAAGCGGAGAGGGAGAGAAGGTTGCTAAAAGTATCCTAGACTGCTGCGCAGTCCGAGAACGGCCAGCAGAGGAAGCCTCTGTCTCCAGGAATAGACCCGCCTTAGTGCCCCTGCAGGCAATGGCTGGGATCAGCCTGCGGGAAGCACGGCCGTGGAGCAGATGTGGAGAGGATTCCAGCGCAGTGGCAGTGTCCTGGGGCCCCATGCTCCCTGTAATGAGAGATTGCTGGTTTCCATGGTTTTCCTGACTGCAGATGTAAAAAAGATGGAGATACGTACATTAGTTTAAATTATAGACCTCCTTTCTGTTGTACAGAATATTCTGGAGTTCAAATGGACCCCAAACGCAAAGGGTCGTTTTGGTCAGGATTAGCTTGACAAAGGAGCTTATTCTATCAGTCAGCGTGATTATGCTGCAGTCACAAACAGCATCATGATCTTGGGCAGAAATCACAAATGCTGATTTCTTCTTCACACTGCATGGTGGTGAGATGAGTTATTTGTAGACAGTTCTTCTCCCTGTTGTCCTCGCTGAGGGATCCATGTTGATAAAACTTTCACCACCCGGAGCTAATAACCACTCTTGTCACATCAGAATGAAGAGGACATAGGGAATGGCCCACTGGCTCCTGAAGCTTTTGTCTGGAAATGACACGTGTCATTTCTATTCTCATTTAATTTCTGCAAATCCAGTCACCAGGCTTCATCTGACTTTGGGGAGAAGTGTACTTCTACCACTTCATTTTCTCAGAAGAAGGGAAGTCTAGAATATGATTACCACCCCTAGTGACTGTCATTTATATTTTGTCAGTCAAAGCATTAGTATAAAGAGGTGACACTCACATTGGGTGGTGAGGAGGGCTTAGTAAGTAGACTAGTTATGAAAGTGTAGTATTTCAGTGGTTTATTGTGGTAAAATACACTGCTCCCAAACTTAGCGACTTGAAAGAGCCCTTTATTATTAGTATAAGTCATAACTGCCTGGCTCAGGAATGCATAGCAGAGACGGCTCATGTTTGCTCTTTGATGTCTGGGGCCTGGGAGCTTGCGGGTACGTGGATCTCTCTCCCTCTTCCCTTTTCTCTCCACTGGGGTATCTTGGCACTTCAGTGTGGCACCTCAGGTAGTTGGGTGTCCTGTGTTAGCAGAGATCCCAGAACTCCAAGAGAGTGTTCTGGGGGTTGTAAGAGTAGGGGGATAGAAGCTGCCCATCTCCGAAGATGTGGGTCTAGAACCAAGGGCAGTGTCCCTTCTGCTATATGTTACTGTTCATAGTAGCACAGAGCCCACCTGCTTTCAAGGACAGGGAACACCGACCCCACCTTCCGATGGTAAGAGCGCTGAAGAGTTTGTGGCCACATTCTGGGTAGATTTACTGTGGTTATGGTTACCCCATCTAGGTCTGAGTATACATGTGAATGGCTGGAGGGAGCTAGTTGGAAAGGGCCACTTGATCTGAGCCAGGAACTTCCATCGCAGGTCACAGACAGCCTGAGGAACCCCTCAGGAAGGGTGTCGGGGGAGTAAAGAGCCAGGCTTCCCTCCCTGCTCCCATCTCCTGCTGGACTTTGACTGGGTGAGACCAAGTGGAAAGCAGAGGGCAAGGGAACTGTGGAAAGAGTGCTCCACGCAGGTTAGTTGGGGTGCGGAACAGGGAGGATGGAGAGTGACCTAGAGGCACATGGAAGCCACCCAGCACTTGGGCCTGCATCTCAGAGCATTCGTTAGCGGGTGTGTCTGACACCTCTACTTCGTGCTTAGTCCTCAAGTGCATTGCAGGCAAAACCCCTAGAAACACATTTGGAAATCCAACGTTTTAAAGAGTGTATAGTTACTACCTAATTCTGTGTATTGGCCCTTGTCTTCTGTCACCTAAAATCGTAGACATAAGTGTGGTAGGTGGAAATGCTAACAGCATACCAGATGTGAGTATGCAATGAAGAAATATCTAAAGCCCAGGCAGCCATCACCGAGTGAGGCTTATTTTTGCATGAATTCAGGCAGGCACAGTGTGCAGCAGAACACTCTAGACTGTGTGTCAGAGGTCTAGGGTCTAGTTCTTGCTGTTACATTTACTGCTGGGTGACCTTGTGCAAAACTTTTAACCTCTCTGAGTGTCAGTCTCCTCATCTGCACACTGAAGATAGTAATTTTTGTCTTTCTTCCTTAGAGGGTGTGAAGAGTAAACACAAATGCATTCTGAAAAATCGTATCCTGTTAGATGCCAAGGAGTCACCATAGTCATTCTGCCATTGCATATGCATAAATGGTAATACCGTTTGTTCAGAGAGTGTTTAGAGAGTGTGCACCAGGTACACAGCCCTCCTCCAGATCCTGTAGGGTAATGATGGTCACTGGAAAACCTTTTCGTCTGCATGGGTTCAAGCTTAAAGCAAGGGCTAGCAGTCAGTGCTGTGGCAGAGGAAGAAGCCTGGCGGGTGGGGAGGGGTGGGCCAGCGCAGAAGGGTAAGTGGTTAGGGAGGAGCATTGTAGGGAGACAGGAAGGCGAGGAAGTAGGGGAGCTGGCAGGAGAGAGGGTGTTCGCAGGAGCCAAGTTGCAGAACAGCCTGGAGCTCGGTGGTGTGCGGGAGCAGGCATGCTAGTTTTGTTCCTTAGTTGGGGGAACGTTCACGTCCACCGTAAGCAATGCGGCGGGTATGCGGTGGAGAGAAAGTCAGGCAGCAGCCGTGGGCTGCGTTCTGGAAGCTGTGGTGGTGAACAGAAGAAAGGGGAAGGGGATTCAAGAGCAGGGGAGGCTTGTAGGGCGGAGGAGATGGTGAGATAGGGATGGGAGGGCTAAAGATTCACAAGGAAGGGGGCTTATGCCGCTCACCACCATAAAGCTCTTCTAGATCACTTGGGAGAGGTGACTGCGTCTTCCCGATTGCGGCTCCCACCCTTTCCCTCACTAGATCCTCGGCTGCACTTCAGGGTGTTTCACGCAGAACTGTCCCCTGGGGCTTCTGGCTCCCTGAGGCGAGCGGCCCCCTCCCCTTCTGACCGCGCACTTTCTACCCTTACTGCTCCTTTCCGGGCTGTCTGCTGCACCGACTGACCCTGTCCTCTCCTTCCCTCATGAGGACCTGTGCGCCAGGCTCAGGACTCTGCGGAGCTGCCCTGCGGTTGGCGGGGCCCTGAGTGTTCCCCACCCCACCTTGGGCCCCTTTTCTGAAGGCCTCACCTGTGCCCTTCCAACTTGGAACATGAAAGCCAACATCGCCTACTCTGGTCTCCAGGGCCGCATAGCTCAGCTCTGCACTCCCTCTTTTTGCGCAGCCTAGCAAAGACTGACCAGACCGTCTGTGGGACCGGCCGATAGATAGCCCTTTCGATGGTCTGAAGTGATCTCCAGCTGTCCTTGTGAAGGATGTTTGGAGCACGCTCTGTAAGAGGAAGGGGTACTTCCAGGGCGTATTTTATTTCGTAGCTATTAGGAAGTATCAGTATTTAATCCAAAAAATTCACATTACCTGACGCTCACGGGTTTCGCTTGTGCACATGACTGAGCGCTGTATGATACGCTTCTGCCACTTACTAGAATAGTATACGTATGACATGTACCCAGTACGGTTTCTGTTTCCACTCTAAAAAAATGAATGATGTCATTTTTCTACTTACTGGGCTCAGAAGCCTTGATTATTTTACTCTCCGTTAATACAGTTCCTGTCTGTCTTCGTTATTTGTATTTTTATTCTTCTAACAGTGTCACTTTAGGTGTTCATCCCCACCCTTCTTGAACAGGGTTTCAGTGTGGCAGCTTCTCTCGGAATGTCTCTCACACCACTGCCAGCTTCAGTGTTCTGAGTACGGCTTTAAGTACCTCACCCTCGCTCTACAACCTTAGGGGCTGCACCCGCTACAGTTTCCTTCGGCCACACTACATGCCTTCGGCATGCCGCCTCATTCTCAGTTCAAGGGCTGACCTGCACGCCGTCTGTTTCCTTTGCTTGGAGTGTTCCTTCCCTTCAGTCCCTGTGGTCAGGTCTTACTTTCTTCAAGGACACCCTAACTCACAGCCTCCTGCTGCTGTCCCTGACTTTGGAGACTCTAGGCCTGTTGGTGTTTGTAGAGTTTGTAGCTCTGTGTGCCTTGGGAGCACACGTGCCTGACTCGCATCACACGGACCTTGTATTATTGGCTCCTGAAGCTCTCAAAAGGGCCAAGACTTTTTCAGTGAACTCCTGGGAGATGTTTTGAGTGAATGAGGGAAATGTGGTGACATTTGTTGGGCAGCATGTGAACTTCTATCTCAAACGGTTTATAGTTTCAGCATTAAATCGTGTAGTCATACCTTTGCAAAGATGAGTTTTTGGTGGATGCTGTACTTAAAAGTAAGCCTGACATAAAAATTAATATAGAATAGGAAGTGAGGTTCTGGTTGCTGAGGTTGAGTACCTAACAGCTTGTTTGGACTTAGCTACATATTAACTTGTTTGGACCTAAATACTTAAGCAATAGAGTGGCTGGTTGGATTTTTTTTTTTGGACTTAGGGAATGCTCTAAAAAAATTGCTGATACAGTGCAGATGCTGTGGACTGAGAAGGTTTAGAGCCTCTGGCCTATGTTGTGTGCTTTGTATGGCTCAGCATTTGGCAAACTGTGCTCTGCGGACCAAATCTGGCCTTTGACCTGTTTTGTGTCTCCCAAGAGTGAAGAATGATTTTTCTCCTGTCAGTGGATGAATGGATAAACGAGAGATGATATATATACACAGTGGAATGTGTATAAACAAAACTAGGAAAGGAAGGAAATTCTGACAGATAATGCGACACAGATGAACCTTAAGGACATTGTGTTAAATAAGATGGCCAGTCATAGAAGAACAAATACTATATGTTTCTACTTATGTAAGGAATTTAGAGTCATTAAATTCATAGACAAAAAAGTAGAAAAACATTATCCAGGAACAGGGGAAGGCAGAATTACTGTTTATCAGTGTCTCAGTTACGTTCTTGTTGTTGAAAGACAATGCCTGATACCCACAATTTAAGGAAATGTTTATTTAGCTAACAGTTTGTAGAGGTTTCAGTCCATAGTTAACTGGCTCCAAGGGAGGGTGACATGGCAGAGGAGAAATGCTCATGGCATGGCAGCAGAAGCAGAGAGAGAGATGAAAGGCAGAGGGAAATAGACAGACCCTTCCAGGCCACGCCCCAGGTGACCCATGCCATCCATCCAGGCTTCACCTCCCAGCATCACATTCAGCTGTAAGCCCATCAGTGGTTGACACTGGGGAATATCACATCCCCGAGATCCAGCCATCTCCCGAAAGCCCCACTTGTGTGAGCATGTGGCTTTGGTGGGGGGCATCTAGATAGCTGTAACAAGTGGGTAGAGTTTCAGTTCTGAAAGAGGAAAAAAGTTCTGGAGATTGGTTGTACAGCAGTGTGAATGTACACCTGTACCACCACTGAGCAGTGTACTTAAAAATGATTAGAATGATAAATTTTATGTGTACTTTATCTTAATTTTTTTAAGGACATTTTTCAAAGATTAAAAAATAAAATCAATATACCAAAGAGACTATAGCTCCCAAAGCCCAAAATAATTTCTCTGGATTTTGTAGAACAAGTTTATCAGCTCCTGCTCTAGGGGGATAGCATGGTGTCCTGTACATTCACTGGTAGCCAGTGAATGTTTGACATTGATAATGGTGGAAGTCCCTAGATAGATAGAGGTGGCTTAGTAAAAGAATTAGTCAGTACTTTCTTTTTGCACGCAGTGACGAGGCTGCGGAGCAGATGAAAAATCAGTGAGTAAGGCCGACGAGCTGTCACTCACCTGGGAGACCAACCCCATCTGTTGTGAGGGGTCCTGGGCTGGCAGGCGGCCCAGAGCCCTGGCAGTAGCAGCTGATGGTGACTTCAGCGCTTGTCCTGGCTGAGAGAATGAGAACTGGCAGTGTGTTTGGATAGGAAAGGGTTGGCCAAGCCGGGCCCTGGGCTCAGTTATAGCACTTTGAACTAGTGTGGTCTTCTATTTTCCAGCTTGTTTTGACCTCCTTGTTTAGAGGGTGTTGGGGAATAAAGGTAGAAGTTAGGGACTCTGTCTGGTACCTGGCAGCAGAGCCCTAAGGGGAATATGCTGAAGTAAGGACTGGGCAGAAGGGAGTATAATTGCACACCATCCTTTTCTGCGGGCTGCTTGTAGGTATTAACAGTGAAAACGGTGGCTGCAGTTTTGGTTTTTGCAAAGAGCAGCTGACCGTGTATCATTTGCAGATTAGTCCATACAAGTGCGCGTGGAAAAACAGAAGCAAAACACCTAGCAGAAAACCCGGTTTTTCCACCATCTCCTGTGTGCTGAATCAGTGCTTGAACGGTATCTCCTGGTAGAGTAATTTCAGATTTTTCCTTAGAGTCGTGTGTTGGGTGGGGATAAGCCACTGTGGAGTGCATTTGCTTTACAGTCTTGCCTTCCGAACACACACATACATATTCATGATCTTTTCCCTGAAAGCTCCATAATTCATGGCTTATTGACTTAAATTGATGGATGGAAGGTTTTGGAGACACGAAGAAAATATGGGAAGTTTGAGAGGCTGGGGGCAGCCACACAGTTGCCCACTGCTGTTAGAGTGCGTGGGGTGGGGTGGGGTGGACTTCCCTTAGGTCCCAACTGGACTCCCACTGGCAAGGCAGGTTTTAGACTTTTATGTCCAGTGAGAGTTGTGAATGAAGATTTTAAGAGCAATTAAGTACTGTGATTGTTATCACCGTTGTAAAATATTAATGGCCTACACTTGGGTGCTGAGTGTGCCGCAGGAAGGCACGGGTCCCTTGTGTCACAGTGAGGAGTGAGTGGAACTGCCGCTCCCCAGCTGTTGTGCAGCTCCCCCTCTCAGGAGTCCCCAGACTGGGACATGGTGGAGGGAGACAGGAAGCGATGGGGCGGGGTGAGGCCTGGCTTCCTTCTTTCTCTTCTGGCTGACTTGTGTGCGTATTTCTGGATGCCTAGCGTGTGTGTGTTCCTTGTCCCTCGGCTGTCATCTGTGCCACTCTCTGATGCAAAGTATCTTGATGTTTTAGGGCTAGTTCTGTGGCATTTCTTATTCCACATGCTGAATTTGTAATCCTAATGCCTGAAATTTATGACCAAATCATTGTTTTCAATAGAAAACTGAGAGAGAGACGACATCAGAGCATAGGATTAGGATGGCATCTTGCACCTCCCCCCTATTTGGTGGTTCTCTTCGCTATGTTTTATAGTCTTTTTAAGCTCTGTGGTGGACTAATGCAAAGATATGGTGGGATATTTTTCCTTGTCTCTACACTTTATGTTTTTGCCTATGCATTTTGATGATTTGCTTTTTAAAGCTCATTTTCTCCTTATTGATCCATGAGTTTTAGTCACCAAAGACCTGTAACTGTTGTCTTTGTTTTGAGAGCTACTTCTCTTCCCGTAATAGTAGTGAGCTGTATTTGTTCACATGGAGCTCTGTCTGTTTCCTTGTTTTACTATGCTTAGAGTGAACCAGGTACTTAAGACTCCATCGTCCACTGCCCTGCAGAGGTACCGGCTTGTGTGCCCACACAGACCCCTACCCCACTGGTCTGCAGTAACGTGAGGGCAGTCTCAGTGACGTCTGGAGAGATGAGCTCATCCTTACGAGAAGTGGCTGCTGTCACCTGCAGTGGCACAGGAGGCTTCACCGGCCCTGGGATGGCAGGTATCCTCCTCCAGGGCCACCTAGCAGTTGGGGAAGCTGTGCTCAGTGGTGAAGCTTGAGGCACCCGGCGCTACCTCTGCTCGCATCGTGTGGTCTTCATCCTTTGCTGGAGATTCAGTTGTGACTGCAGGGCCGTGATTAAGGGGCTTGGCTCGGTCGTGTGGGAGTGTGGGTCCAAACAGTGTTCTGTCCCCTGTGTTACTGCGGGTGCAGAGTGGCCAGATGTAAGGAGCACGGTGGTCAGTCAGTAATTGCAGTTGAACGAGGTAATTAAAAGGCCCAGTCCTGTTGTGGGCTCACGGCTATGTACGTGGAGCAGCAGCCTCACTCACTGTGAAACCTGGACTGAAAAGGTCATATTAAGCAGGCCAGCTCTGGGCCAAATAATTAATAACTGCTGCGTCTGGTGAGAGCCAGCAGTAGCATAGACCTGAAAGGTTTTTAGCAAGAAGTGTAAGAGGCTTTGTTCCAGAAATATTTCATTTATTAATTGAAAATGGAAAGTACCTATCATTTAATATATTCATTTTGTGTACTGTATACAATTAATACAGTTTTGAGAAACAGTCTAGCTTAGCTTCAGAAATGGGCTCCAAAATGAATTTTGAGGTTAGGAAGATCTTGCTTTGAGGTGTGTGCTTCTTTGCTACTTTAATTAGCAATATGACTGTAACAAGTTCATTATGTATGTATTTTATCTATAGATAATGATACTGACCTCATTGGGCTCTCATGAAGAATAAATAATATATTAAAGTGCTATCATTGTTGCAGGCATTTAGTACTTGTTACAGTTTGTGTCTAGATGTTCCTTTAAAGCGTTGTGCGGTCATAGGTGTGGCTTTTCCGAGGTGGCTGGGTCTACAGTACGTGATGCTGGGATCAAGGGTGTGTAATTATTAAACTCGTCTGCTGATTGGTCTGGCACAGTTCTGGGTGTGCGTAATGGGAAAGCCCTCTCTGGGTTTGAATGCTTACGGTGGGTAGCCTGGATGGAACATAAGGGACAGAAAGAGGGCTGCTTTGCTGCTTGCTGCTGCTTTGCTGCTTTGCTGCTTTGCTGCCTCGTGCCTGCCATGAACTGTTTCTCCTCTGTGATGCCCCTCTGCTGTGCCATTCTGCCTTGGAGCCAGCCAGATATGAACTGAAACCTCTACAGACTGTAAAATACAGCAGACCTTTCCTCCTTGAACTTTGGGTGCTGAGTATTTTGTCTCAGCAAGTTTAGTATAAGACAGTACTAAACACAGAATTATTCATTAACCGGCTGAATCTCTAAAATGAGACATTCTTTATGTGACATTGTATGTTACTAGCCAGTCAGTCTTACACTATTTCCAGTCCCAGTAATAGTATTTTGATTTTAGATAATATGCCTCTTGTTCCTCATATTATTTCATAAACTGCAAAACTTTGGATTTTCTCTTTCCTTATTTTTCTCAGAATGTGATATTTAATTACTTTCAGAGTTACTGTCCTATTTATTCTAATTCTCAGTAGTGAAATATGCAAAGATCTTTGCCTTAGACTTTTTAAATTAATTTTGTGATAAATAGTAATTACATCTGTTCTGGGGAATTGGCACATAAATATCACATTTTGATCATTTTCCATCTCTTTCTTCCCCTCTTCCCTCTTCCTCTGATCCCCTTACCTATCTCCAAAAAATTTGACTTCTTGTTCCTATCATTCTCCTTTACTCTTTAATTTATTTATATTTTGCGTTTCTTCTTGACATCAAAGGACAGATAGTAGTACAATCACATTTGGGGACTTGAATGTCCCACTCTAACACACAGACAAGACAACCAGACAGAAAGTCAACAAAGAAATACCAGAGTTGAGCCACACCACTGAACAAATGGGTTTATCTCTCTGTGGAGTGTTTCACTGAACAATAGCTGAATTCGCACTTTTCTCAGTAGCCCACTGAACTTTCCCTAAAATAGACCATATTTTAAACATGGCCATAAACCATGTTTAAATAAATACAAAAGAATAGAAATAATCTCTTGCATCTTGTCAGATGATAATGGAATGAAGCTAGAAGTCAACAATGAAAGAAAGTATAGAAGCTACACAGAAACCTAAGAGATTAAATATGTTCTTGACTAATCAGTGGGTCACAGAAAAACTAGGGAAGAAATTAAAAAAGCACTAGGATCAAATGACTAGGTAGTACAACGTATCAGATCTTTGAGCTTCTTAAACATAAACTCACAAGTTCCAGAGTCTGATCTCACTCAGGTCAAGGCCCAGGCATTTGCACTTTAGCCAGCACCCAGTTCTCCAAGGACGGTGCTTGGAGGAACACTGACTTGTGCTCTTCTGCTGGCATTTCGCAGTGGACGCTCTTTCCCTGGATTAGGGCCCAGAAGACATGGGTTCTACTTGTGTGTGTTGTCTCCATATGTCCCAATGCGGGTAGGGATCCGGTTTTGTCATCTGTGGTAATCACTACCCTTTTAGCCTCCTCTGACTGTGGTGACCATCAAACAAGAAGACAGAGGAAAATGCCTTAGGAAATAAGACGGTATTAAAATGGGGATATGGTCTGCCTTGGCTCCCTTTAGAGCTGCTACATCCGTCAAAGCAGGGAACAGGTCGAGGTGTTCTGTGTAATTTCATGATGCAGTAATGGAAGTATTTGAAGGTGAGCGAGGAAAGACAGTTGTTGGGTCCCTGGGTACTGGGTGCAGGAAGGTGTGTCTACCCCTATATGAGAGTGCTCTTAGGCTGAGGGAAGAACTTTCCATTGCTCAGGATGCCGCACATGTTCCGCTGTGCACGACTGTGACGCCAGCTGTGCTGTCCTATGGGGTGTGAGAAAGACATGTGGACAGTGATATTAGTACCCTAAGAACTTGCCTTTCAAATGCAAATGTTGTCAGCGTGGGGATGGCTGTACTGGCCATGCACTGATGTGGCGTGTATCACAGAATATTAGAAGGTGTCACCATTCCACCACTGACCCAGTGCCGCCAGGTTGCTGTGGTGCTGGGGGCAGAAGGGGCAAAGTGAGCTCCTTGAAATTTGACATTCTGCCATAAAAAAGGGTTGGAAGGGACTTGGTAGAACCCAACCATTTATGTGTTTTCTGATGCTATTTCTATCCCCCCACCCCCGCCCTCCCCACAAAGCCTCCTATCTCTGGCTGTCCTGACTGTCTGTTGTACTGAGTGTGAACGAGCCTGCTAATTACTGGCCTGTGACAATGTCTTCCAATTATGTTACCCAACCTTTTCTCATTCTGGAGCATCTGAACCTTTTACCTCCTTCTGAAACTCGTCCCGGTCAGTCCAGTTCTCTAGACCTTGGCATCAATGAAGTGACACATAAAGGTTGTGATCCTTATATCTTACCTTTCTCACACCTTGCAAGTAGGGACTTTGCATGTGTGTGTTTATTCATACATCCATTGAAAAAATTTCATAGCAGCATATCTAGGATTTTTCATGTGTATAATAGATGTTATGATGTCTCTTAAATAAAATAATATGTGAGCAAAGATTGTGTGTGTGTGTAGTAAATGTGAGGACGTGAGAGGAGAAATCTAAGGAGAGGTGAAATAGTTTAGAGATCTGGATCAGGCTGATGAACTGATGTTTGGCTAGTGACTGGCTCTCTGGGTGACATGGAGTGGGAAAAAAGTGAGGTGGTTGAGGGAAGGGTGTTTAAGATTGGCTACAGATGGCTGTTGCTGAAAGTGAGACAACCTTTAATTGTTGTATAGGTCCAAAAGGGAGATAGCTTTGAGAAGGTATTGCTGGAAAACATATAAAGAAAGATAGAGGTATATTGTACAAAGAAACAGAAAGCAAGCAGAATTATTACTAAAGAATCAGTGATGGCTCCACGAATCATGTTGGAAATGTGCTCTCTAGAGGTACAAATAAAAAACTATATAAATTTGTTAAACTTTGCTGTTTTTGCTTTCAATTGCCTATGAAATATCAAGTTAAAAATAATTGGCAATATGTCATTTTCATGGTTGTTTATCAAGACCTTAAACTATCTGAATGAGCCCAGGTGGTGTTTATATTTATGTCAAATACTTTAGTACATGTACAGATTTGAGCATTCCTAATCTGAAAATCCAAAATACTCACGAAATTGGAAACTACATTTCAGATAAGGGAAACTCAATATGTAGTAGATGTAACTGTCCGGTTTCTTTCTGTGAAGACAGTGTTTTGCTTGTGAGAACTTGGGAGGTTAGGGCTCTGAAATCCATTGATTTCAGTCGGTAAAGGGCTGTGTGGAGCAAAGGTGGGGGGCTCCCTTGTTCCTTATGCCTGGCACAGAGTTGGCTCTGTGCTCGTCACCCAGTAGGGACGGACCCTGTGGGCTTATTTAATAACATCGCAATTTTAGGAAATTTCACAGCTGGTACGGGTTTCATGAAAACTACCCATTTATTTTGCCAGATCTAAATGTGGAAATTAAATTGGAGACAGGAGCATAGAATGTTATATAGACTTGTAGAGTTCTAGTACTAGACGTAATTCTACAGATTATTTCATCCTAGTTTCTTATAGAGGCTTTGAGGACCAGAGAGGTTCAGTGATTTGCTCCTGCCCAACCGTGAGCCAAATCTGGATATGAGGGTCTCTTTCCAGTAACCCCTTGAAGAAAATCCTAGGTCCATGATTCCTTCCATAACCCAAGTTTAACTCCTGATCTTCCAAAACAGGCTTTAGGGAAAAAATCCTCCTGCTCTTATTAATTGCAAGACAGAGGATTTCTTAAAGAGCAAGTGCTCGTCCTCTCTAGGCTCCTGCACAACGCAGGGGGCCACTCGGGGGCACTGACATTCATTTTTGGTGTCCTTTACGCCTGCCAGGAATGCTTGGAAAGGGGAGCTTGCACCATCTAGTGGATCTAAGAAGAGGCTCTCAGATTTAATTTGTTGGTGGCCCTCCTTTCAAAAGAAGAAAGGAACAATATTTTTATTGTTATGCAGATTCTCCTGTGGAGAATCGCCAGCCTAGAGAGAAGGGGGAGTCACTTTGTAATTTATAGTGCTAAAATCATGGTACACTGTTGACCATGCTTTTTCTGCTTCTCGGTGGAGGGAAAAGGTGAGGCGGAATACACAGAAATCTTGGGTTTTCAGCCAGTGGTTGGTGCTTGGGTTCTTTGAGTCATTAATTCAAAACATTAGCTGTTCTGTAATGGGCTTTCCCATCAGACTTGGGAATTAGTCAAATCCTATTATTCCCTGGAATTTCTCTGTTGCTAACTCATTTGGACAATTAACTTACTGTAGAATGTGCAGTACTCTACTGATCTGCCTTATGAGCTGAAACACCCACTTATCTCCTGCTCCTATGTTGTCTTTGAAAGGAGTGTATTTGGCCATCTTTATACTCACAAAGTACTACTCAGCAAAAACCAGGCCTCTGAAACACTTCTGTAACCTTTCAGCGGAAGTATTTTACAAGGCAGCCTAGTACACGTGTAGTGTAGGTGTCCTTCGTTACCATAATGACCAGGAGGCTTTATAATGGTGGTTCACGTGGTGGTACATGTTGGGATCAATATGGGATGCCCAACCCTGTCCCTGGGAATTCTGATTCACTGCATCAGGATGAGGGCACGAGCATGGGTGTTTTTAAATAGCTCCTCAGGCAATTCTAGCATGCCACCAGGGTGGAGAACCACTGCTGTTTGATATCCTTAAGATGCCAGGGCACCAGGATGCCAAGAAATTATTAGAATTCTTCTCTTGACAGCTTCTCTTCAAAATAGTCTAAAGAACATAAAATTTGGTATCAGGTAGACCTGAGTTTGAATTTGGTCAGTCCCACTAACCTATTACTTTTAGGGCCAAGTCTTAACTACCTGGAAGGGCCAAGCTGAACTACCTCAGAAAATATATGTGAAGCACCGAATACAATGGTTGGCTCAGAGCCACGACTTGGTAAGTGGCAGCTATTTTTAGAACTACCATTAGTAGGAGTAAATAATGGTAATAAACAATAGAGTGATTTCCTCCCTTTCTTTGGAGATGGTAGCTCCCTGGTCTGTGTATTGTTTTTCTGGTTTGGGTAGCAAGGAAATATTGATTGAGGCTCAGCTGGAACAGGTGTACTCAATCTTCGCCCTCATATAATATGTTATTATTTAGAGTCTCATCACATATTCATCCCGTAAAATATAGTTACTCCCTACAAGAATTAATTTTACTGATACTCATATACATCCTGCTGTTTTAACTCAGAAGGGATAGAATGGAAAGCTTTATATAAACAGTATGGAAGAAGGATTTTGGGAAAGGGGAAGGTAAGATTCCTTTTGATGCCTGTGCTGTACGTCATAGCTGTTGCTGTGGGGTGATTGGGCTTTGGATCCACCAAAGGATGGACCGTTAGGAAGCTGAGAAGAGGAGAGGCTAGGTGGATGAGTATCTTGGTTACTTGTCTCTTATTGCTGAGACAAAACACCCGACGCCCAAAATTAAGGGAGGAAAGGTTCACTGAGCTCACAGTTTGTGGAGGTTTCAGTCTGTAATCAGCTGGCTCCAGAGCAGGGTGGCATGGTAAGGGGTAACAGTTCATAGCAGCGAAAGACACAAAAGCAACAAGAGCAAAAAGGGAGACAGCAAGCCTCTTTTCCTCCCTTATATTGTGAGCAGGCTCCCCCCAGGGTGGGTGTAGCACTCACACCGTCTCAGTGCCCTCTTCTTTCACAGGATGAGGATATTTACAAAGTGAGGACCCTGGCCTCCTGCTGAGTCATTTAGTTAAGCTTCTAGGCTTCTCAAGCTGACGCAGTGTATCAGCCATCACAGTGATGAAGGGTGGTGAGGGTCACATGCAACAGCCATCAGGTCAGGTTTCTGTACAGGGCTCCCTGTTAGGACTGCCTGTGTGTTGCCTTGAGTTCATCTTGCTCCCTTGTCATTAGCCAGGAGTTGTCTAGAGGACAGTACCATTTCATTAAAGCACTGGGCTTAGGGTATAAAGCATTTATGTGAATAAGTGTAGATTGAGTGCATAGTGGAGGGAGCTGAAATGAAGCAGTATAGTTTAATTGAGGCGCTAAAGACTCTCCTTCCCTCCTGAGTTTAGAATAATTGAGAAATGTGTAAAGTGACTCAGGAGATGATGACCAAAATAGTGCTTTCATTACCAGCAAAACTATTACGAGAATAGGCTTTATCTTTGTGGACAGGATTCCTTAATATTGAACCCCAAAAGTAGAATCACCCAGCCACACCACAGAAGCCGTTTGTGGAGGAGCACGGAAGAATGTGTGCTTCTGCCAGAAGTCTGGCTCCCAGAGAAAAGAGAGAGGAGGGCTAGATGAAAAGTTCACTCTTCAGTCCTTGGGGAAAGTTCCCAAGGGCAGCAGCACAGGGAGCCCCGAAGTGCTTTTCATGTGAGGGGAAATGTGAGGACTGGAGATTTCATTTTACTCTGTGAGATCTGCAACAATCCGATCTCTCTTAGTCCTAGTAAGTTTGGAAGTGGATGTCCACATTGAAAAAACAAGTGGAGGTGGATTAAATGAGAAAGTCTTTGTAACTTGCAGAGGACCATCTGGACTTCTTTACCTGGTGTTGAAAACCTCACCTCAGCTGGCCCTGTCCTGCCCCTAAATCTTCCCTCCCCTCATGTTTCCCGCCTGCAGTCCGGCGTGTTTTAGCATCCTTTGGATGGTCCATTCTTGTTCCTAGGTTCCTGCTGGATTATCCTTCCTGCTTCCTATCTGTGTGTTTGAAATGTATTCATCCGCAAAGTCTCAATAAAAGCTCCATATTGGGCAAAAGCCTCACAGTTGACTGCACTCTGATTTCTCTCATCTCTAAGCTACCATTGAGCTTTCAGGTGGGCCCAGAAGCTTAGCACTTGTATCCTCGGTACACTCTTTCAGCCACCAGCTCTTAGTACCTTGAAGGGCAGGTGCTTCTTGTACTTCTGTATATCCCCAGCTACTTGCATATTTTGTACATGCAAAGTACTGAAAAATACACAATTAGTTAATTAAATGTATCAGAAGTGGTGAGCACCTTCTCACTATATTAGCATGGTGTGTGATGTATTGTTATGCTGGCAGGTCAAATCACCAAGGCAAAGAACTAACGTTAAGTTTTAGGAACATGTTACTGGCAGGAAATCAGAGAATCTCAGAATTTTGGAGCTGAGATGTCATCTAGTTGAACAGTGTTTTACAGCTGAGAATTTTCTGTTCTACGTTTTGGATCTTATTTACTCTTTCAGACCAGTGATGTTGAACATTTTTTCATATATTTATTTGCTGTTTGTATTTCTTTGTCTGAGAAGTGTGTATTCACCTCAGATGCCCATTTTTGGAGTGGGCCTTTATATTTGGGAGGTCTGATATTTCTGAGTTCTTTTTACCTTTATTACTATCTTCTCGATAGTCATCCTTTGTCTGAAGAACAGCTGGCAAACATTTTTACCACTGTTGGGAGCTGAGAGAGGCTGTTGGGTGCTGTTAGCAGCTATAAGGAGCTGTTGGTTCTCTTGAAGGACCTTATCATGCTGGCTTTCCTGACGAACTCTGCTGTTTTCGTCCTTGGAGGAGCTTGGGACCTTGTTGTCGCTGAGAATGGCTTCGGTTCACTTCATGGGAGCGCTGGTCTTCACTTTGAGCATCGCTTCCTGGCTCTGGAGGGGAAGATGGTGCGCTGCTCAGTCTCCTGGAGAAGCTTGTTGCATTGGCTTTTCTGATGGGAACTCGGCTGTCCTGATCACTGGGGGAGCTCGGGACCTCACTGTTGCTGAGGATGGCTGTGGTACCTTCCAGGGGAGCTCTGGTTCTTACTTTGAGCATTGCTTCCTGGCTCCAGTGCACATCCCTCAGCCTGCTAGCACAGATCCTTCATCCTGCTGGCACAGACTTTCTAGCTTCTACCACTGACCCTTGGGACCTTCCCAGTGCAGATCCATGAAAAAGGCCTGCATGAGATATGTCATGAGCTCTAGACCTTCAGTTGGACCTGTGGGAGGCATTGTTATGAGCTCTAGGTCTTCAGCTGGACACCTGCAGGACATTACCATGGGATCTAGGCCCTCAGCTCAATTCTTTGGTCTTTAGTGTGTGGACAGATTTCCTGCACTCTCTTTCTGTATGTCATTCTTTGGGTGACTAGTATAAATAATCTTATAAAATGTGTGTCTCGTATTATATTTTTCCCCTTGCAGAAACTTCAGACTATGACACAAAGCAAGTCATACTTTTAGGGAAAAGATGGTATTGATCTGCATAAGGTTTAGCTATAGATAGCAAAAACTTTTTTAACAGTCCTTTCCTGTTCCATGTGCTACTCCTCTTTACACCTCACTGACCAAAACATATATACCACATCTAGATGCACAGGAAACATTTTTTGTTTTTGTTTTTGAACTATAAAGTCAGAGTTTCTTCAGAAGGAAGAAGGGGAGACATTTAGCAGTGCCTGCCACACTCCTCTTCTTACATGTTAACGAATTTCTATTGATGGGAATCTGGACATTGCTGTTGTTAGAATTATTTGCAGGGCATGGGCGTGGCGGGCCATCACATAGAGTTTGCAGGTTGTCTACTGTGTAAAGGTGCCCTGCTGAGGGTGCCGATGGGAGGGAGATCACATTCCTCTTGCCAGGCTTTGTATACTGGCATGGGGCTTTGTCCACCTACAGACAGGGGAAACCTTTGTCTAACTGGCAGAAGGCATCTTCTGCTCTGACCGGACCATCTGCTGACCAAACTGTGAGGCAGGCGGGGGGCGCTGGGCCCACGGAAACCCTTTACTAATGTGCAGACATGCCCTGTGTGGGCTGGCTTTGGTTCAGAAGCAGTCTCAGGTAGCCTGGAGATGCTTGTACGTATGTGACCCTAGACGTCCTGCTTCCGCCCCTCCGCCTGCTCATCTTGCCTGGTTTTACCACTTCTGAAGTTACAGAGTGGGGACAGGCCACACTCACCGCCTTACGCAGGAGGCTGGCACAGAGTGGATTTTGGGGTCTGTGGCAGTACCGCCGTCTGCTCGTCTCTGACCGTCTGCAGTACCTCGCCTCACTTCTCTCCCAGTGCAGGAGAGGAAGCTGGGTTATAAGTCACGCCTGTGTGTACTTCTGATTTGGAAAGGAAAATTAGATTTCTTCCCTTTTTAAAGAATTCCAACAAGTGTAGGAGGGAGATAATGCTGTAGGAAAGGAGGCAGTTCTTCAGCGTCAGAATTACAAGAGGTAGGGAAGGCCCCGCCCTCCTCACAGAGAACTGCAGAAGTGACTCACACAAAAACCCGTCTTGTCTGAGAGAGCCAGTGGTATGAGCCTCCTTGGAAGCAAGTGTGTGGGGTTCTGGGCTGAAAGTCGGCGTGTGTCTTTTATTCTTTCCCTGCCTGCTCCTGCGAGAACATTAAAACTTTACCAGCATCACATGTCCTGCAAGTTTGTCTTCAAGTAGTCCTAAGAAAACCGAAAACAAGAAAAACAGCAAAGGAGCTTAGCCTGGTTTATTTTACCTTCTTGCTAAAATTTGCCCCACACAGCTTTTTTTAAGGCCCTTCTCTCCTCATTTGCTTGTCTGAATTGTGTTTTGACAGGATGTTCCTCTGTGATTATCCAGTGCCAGGTGATGAACAGGTTTGAGATAACTGAGAAAAATGACCAGAATGACTAGAATTATTAAATTCATTCGGGCAAACACCTGTGTGTTTTCTGTCCTCCCACTGTGTTAAGGTCTTTCTGCCACTCATGGAAAATAAGCCAGAGTGAAAACTGTCTTTCATCATTACAGCGTGCTTTTATAGTGGTCTTGGTAGCTCAGAAAATTGGCCCAAATATAAAATCCCGTCCCTAAACGACGCGTGTAGCTCGGCAGGCAGGTTGCACTGTGGGGTGGAGCGGAGGCCTTAGGTGCCGCCTCTCTGCAGTTTCCTCGCACACTTGGTTCTGAGAAGCTGCTCTTGAGACTCTGGCTCATGAACCGTTTTTCTTCCCCACTGGGTTGAAAGTCAGTCTCATCAGAATTCAATAGGACTCTTATTAATCCGGAATATAAATAAGGGGAAACCCAAGGAAGTGTTTCTTCTTTCCCAGTGGGTCAGTTTGCCTTGCTGCTGTGGTTCAAGACATGGCTTGAGTGAGGCTCTGTATTCTCAATGAGGTGTTGTTCGCTATACACAGAGAGTGTCCTCTGCTCTTCACGTACTGTCAAACTAATCTAACTATGCTGCTTCTGAAGGCATCCCTCTTGTGGGCTATGAAAACCGTGTGTGTGTGTGTGTGTGTGTGTGTGTGTGTGTGTGTGTAACAGTGGAACAGGGCTGCTGATTTCCTTCCTAACACATTTATTGATTACTCTTTGAGTGTCTAATGGTATACCAAATCCTTTGAGAATTCATAGGTCAAATGTAGTTTCTGCAGGAAGCTTGCAACCTTAAAGGATGGATAAATGAATGAAGGAAACTGAGGAAGAGAACTGACTTACCCTAGAAAAGTGGCAGCTGGGGGGTTTAGTAAGAATTCCAGTTGGAAATAGGAAAGAAAGTTGGGTTTGAGGGATAGCACTTCATAAGGTGACGGCAGGGCCAGGCAGAACTGACATTGTAGCATGTAAATCTCCCGAGGAATGCTTTCTTCTGATTCAAAAAACTGCAACCGAGCCTGAGTTTAGAGGATGCTGCGGTGGGTATTTGTGCCTTGTGCCTTGTGCTTCGGTGGCTGACCTCCTTTCTCTCTCAGCTGGTTCCCCAGCGTGCTGGTGATTCTCTGAGCTCACTCACTGTCCTTGCAGTAAGATCTTTTCTGTTTGGGTCCGCCAGAGTTCCTGGAAGATTATATGAACTCAGACTGAAACAGTTGGGTTAGGAGGGTCCTTCAGGATACAGTAGGTGCTGAGTAACTGCTCAATGGAAGTTTGAATGAAAGAGGAAGAATCTTCTGGAACAATTAGTAAACAGGAAAGAGATGAATCTAGTGATTTGTAGGATTCTCCTTAGATCTTCACTTTTGAGCTAAAATACCTCCAGTTTCTTTGTTGTGACCTCAGATCTGTGCTGTGAAATTCTTATGTAATATTTGAGGTAAAGTCATATTTTGGTACTTGTCATTAATGTGTTCCTAAACTTGTGGTTAGTGCCAAAACTGATATGTATTGAACAAGTAATTTCCATAAGATATAATGTAATTAGAAATAATTTGTGAAAGCCTCACTGACCTTTGATGTTTTACTGGGTTAATATTGGCCTTTACTAGACTGATAATAAACCTTTTGGGCTTAGTGACATCACTCTTAACCTTCTTGTGACCCATGACTAGTCCCTAAAATATACAGAAGTATAAAACAGTCATGGCAAGCACGTGGGAGTTGTGCCCTTTTCTCCATATCCTGTGAGGCTGATGCAGGCGCTGAGTGCTGAGGAGGTTTCCTTTTTTTAGTCAAAATGTAGCAAGAGCTGGGTTTGATGAATTCAGAAGCTGATGAGTATTCCTGAGGTATGACTGTACTTCAATAGCTAAATTGTATGGGATGAAATTCAAATGTAATGGATCAAATATTGAATTACATTGATAAATTTCAAGGAAGTTGAAAGGTACAAATTATGTATATATAATATAGAAAACAAAACTTCATAAATAGCCACTTGCTGAATCTTCCAAAGAGAAAGTGGTTTATGAAAGGCAACAGAAAAGCAGTGTTGATGTTATGAGAGCAATGACCTTTTACCTTGGCCAGTCCTACCTGCAGCACAGGCCCCTTGGGCAAGGGGCCGGTTTTGTTTAGCAATGATGGTTTTATTTCTCCTCTCAAATATTCGCTGGTTGGTCCCTTGGGACTAGGACAAAGTTTAGTTAGGCTAACATTGGTAAATACAGAAGAAGTGTTGCGTGGAGTTCCAGTGACCCTTAAAACTCCAGCCTGTCCTAGCGCACACTCTGTGGGGCTCTCTTAGTTGTCCCTGTGACTGCCTCCATGTCTACCGATTCTACAAAGGGCTTGGGAGGGCCTAGAAAGAGGGTGGAAATGGAAGGGCTCCTTTTCAGTAAGGGCCATCGTACTTTACTCTCCCTCTTCCAAAATATGTTCAGGTAGCAGATTTTGTTCTTTGACCACCAGCACTCCCACCTGCTACCTGGTCTTTCTTTGTCCCTGACTAGCTTATTTTAAACTGATGCTCCAAATCGGAAAATAAGCCCCCCGCGCCTTGCGCCCAGGCAGCGAGTTCTCCGGGAGCTGCAGCGCTCCTGGGTCCGAGAGTGGGCCGGACTCATACCAC
>NW_004955471.1:6188300-6238320 GCF_000276665.1 Chinchilla lanigera
AAAAAAAAAAAAAAAAAAAAAAAACAAATCGGAAAATAATAGTCAGCTTTTATTGAGTCTTTGCTGTGCTGAGATTTATGCCTGTTGTCTTCAGTCCTTTAGTATTGTATGCAGAGGGGAAAACGAGCTCAGAGGCATTAGTACAATCAAGTCGCGTAGATAGTAACCGTGAGGATGGAATTTGAGTTGGTCTAGCTGCAAGACCCACCCTTTCCAAAAGCCACTGGCTGTTTTCCTCAAAACCTCGTTTTACACTCAGTGCTGGCCACCATATTCTCTCCTGGGACAGAACTTGGCACCGGTTCAGGGCTCAGTTAGGAGTTGCCAGTGCCTTTGGCGTCTGTGTGCAATAGTAAAACAGCCAGAACTGTTTCTGGTCGTCTTTCCAATCCCAGTGTTTAGTGGAAAGCTTGCATATGTGCTTCATGTATGTCTCTTGAATAGGGTCATTCCTAGTACATTCCCATTTCCAGGAAGTGTAGGAAAGATTAAGAACCCTCAGGGCACAGCACCCACAATAGTTGACAGTATGCATGACAAGGTCATTCGTATACTAAGGACAAAAGGGGAAACAAAAAAAAATCAAATCCCAGGCCCTAGAGGTCTCTTTGGGGAGTGAGTGAGAGCAGCGTTTACTTGGGAGCCTCATGGCCTGGATGTTAGTGCCACCGTCGCCTGCGCAGGACGTGCAGGTCTGTCCCTGGAGTGAGTCTCCAGGGCCTGGTTCCCGCCGGTAAACCCTAGCCCATCTTCCGCTGGGTGGACGGGAGGTGTTGCACACGCAGGCTCTGGAAGGACCTGAAGAGCCACTTGCTCGCCGCTTCCCTCGTCTCCCAGAAGGCACAGGCTGAATATACTTACCTGTTTCATGTGTGACTGCTGCATTGAAGAAATGCTGGGGAAGGGGGGCATGTTTCTGTCACGTGTGTTGCTGAAGTCCACATTGTAGCCATCATTTTCATTTCCTCCTTCCTCAAATATTTTAGGAATAAAAAAACAGACTTACTGACTGTGAATGTCACCTCCATGCCCCTCCCCAGCCCGCCCGTGGCAGTGGCGTCCGCACAGTGTGCGGTCTTGAGGTGGAAGAGCAGAAGGGAGGCATGAGGGGGCCTGCAGGGAGGGCGCTTGAATCATCAGCCACAGATTATTTTTAGACCTTGAGTAATTGAATGTTTTCTGTCCCAAATTTTGGCTAAAACAGGAAGGCCGCTCACTGAGATCCAGGGTGTCTCTGCCTTCCCTTCTGTACTTGAATGTGTTTCTGGGTACCCTGTGTCCTTGGAGGGAGGAGATGGCCGTGAAGAGCCTGTCCACCTGCTTCCCTTGCTGCCCCTGGGTGGACACACCTCCTGCTTGTCGGTTGGCTTGTCCTCCTCTGGCAGCAGCACACAGGCTTGTAGCCTGAGTTCTCGGTAGAGATCCTTTCATTCCTGTTTCCTGTGACCCAGCCCCCTCGTTCCTCTCGCTTTACTGCTTCCAGTGCGCCTCCTCGCCCTTGGTCTCTGTTTCCTCACTCTGGTTGGAGTTACCAGGACTGAGGACTCACATGTGACCCATCGGAGCCGGCCTTTAGCTGGTTTTTCCTCCAGTAGCCAAGGAACGGTGGCTTTTGACTTGCCAAGGGTGCCACAGTCACCTGACTCCACTGCCTGCCACCTACCTTAGTGACAGAAGGTAGGGTCCATCTGTTTGCTCTAGTATGACTAGATTGATCCCTCTGCCTCTCCCTCTGCCTCTCCCTCTGCCTCTCCCTCTCCCTCTCCCTCTCCCTCTGCCTCTCCCTGTCCCTCTCCCCCTCTCTCTCTCTCTCTCTCTTTCTCTCTCTCTCTCTCTCTCTCTCTCTCTCTCTCACACACACACACACACACACACACACACACACAATTAGCAGGTGGGACATTTATTTTTCAGGATACACATAAAGCTGCCATTATAGGGAGGATTCTGGTGCTAATTTAGATGCAAATGGAATTGCCCAACTAGAGCTGATTACAGAAAGGTCAGGGTGTCTGTATGCTCAATTTCACTCCTACGCATTAAGTTAATGCAATGCTGCAGTTGTGGGCATGATGTCTGCGCTTGGTTCTGGCCTTAATTTTTTTTTATAGAGTTTTGACTTTATAGAAGTGGAGTGTGACACATGGCGCCACCTCCTTCACCCACCTCCTTTTTAAAAGAAAACAAAGTTTCTATTTCTGAGAAGCTTGAAATTCTAATTAAAAATACGCATTTTGGGGGCTCCTAGACTGTGATAAAAGGGAATAGGCTGACTGTAAGGTTCAGTTGCCATCCTGTTCAGAAAACTGATTGTAGCTGCATGTGCACTGCTTCCAGGACTGACAGTGCTGCATCACAGGATGTCGGGTGGTGATCAGATGGCACAGGTTGTTCTGTTGTATTCATTTGCATATGTATATTATTCTGAATATATGAGCAGAGCACATACATGTGACACAGGCACTGTATGTATTGCACTGTATATATTTCAGTATGGTACTGTGTGGATACCAGAGTTTCACAATACAGTACTTACCCTTTTACTACATGTGCTATCTGCTAACATTTTCTATTTGAATTTAGCTAAACTGCTAGTGGACCAATAAATTGAATTCACTCACCCACTCTTGGGTCTCAAACTGTACTTTCAAAATCACTAACTTACGAGACTAGCAAAGACACAACATGAAGAGGGCTACAGGTGTGAGTGAGAGGAGGATGGGAAAGGTGGGCGAAGAATGAATGATCTCATCAGGTGGACTACGCTGGACTCAACAGTGATGACATTAAGTACCCTCCTCAGAGCTCCATTCTAGAAGTTGGGCTACAAAGTAAGCACACAAGAGGGCCTATGCAGAGATAGTCTTTAGGGTTACAGTTTTTCTCATTTAGCCAGGTATAATCATTTGTTTATGGAAACTGTTTTCTTTAGGCTGTTTCAGTCATTGTGGTCCAGCTTTAGTATGAAATAACATTTTTAAACTTTCATACCCCTAATCATATCCTAAGTGTTATTGCTCTATATGATAAGGTGCTAAGGCCTTCACTGGCTGTTTCTATGTAAGTTTGTAACTACCTTTATAGAATCAAGGAAATAAATATTGGTAGTCATCTGTAAGGCAGAAAGTCTTCCTTCCACTTGCAGGTGATTGCCCTTCCTCGTTGGACTCTGGCAGGTTTGCTGCTTTTCTGTCTTGCTGGTACTACTTTGGGGCATTGGTGGAAGACTGCACTTCACATTCTGCACAGCGGCGCGTCTTCCCTCTGGTGGTTTATCGTTAGCTTTCAAGTGATCACACCCGGGCTCTGGGCTCATCCTCATTAAGAAGTTTGCCTGTTTGGGGGGATTAGAAGAGGTTTCTGAAAGCAGGATAATGGGGCAGGGAAAGATTTTCTGGTATAAAAGGCTTTAAAGGCTCTGAGGAGGTGGTAGGGAAATGGGATGGAAAGAGAAGGGAACCAGGTTTTCCTGGCTGTGGTTTTAGTTTAAGGTGAGTGTGACCTTAATTTATCCTGAGTTTGCAACTTGATAAGTAATGGAATTGGGTTTTTAATATTTATAGCATGTTATGTAAATGCTGCCCCTTTGAGAGCTTTCTTAAATCCTCTTAGCTTATTAATGACAACTTTGATTTCTAAAAAGAAATAAAACCTTTCCATTTATCCAGCCTAAGAGTAGTAAACAATAGACACTTAATGCTCTCCTTTCATGTTAGCCCCCAAAGACTGAGACTTATAAGGAGTTTATTGCTGGGCTTTTGAGCTTATTAAGGTCATGTGTGACTCCAGAGGGGAATGTTCGTGCTGCATTATTGGTACAGAGGCATCTCCTGGGTTCTGCAGGACACGTCAGTGAGTCCAGCGATGCTTGGTAGGTAAGTTGAACTTCCGGCATTAGAGAAACTGCACACATGACCCATTTGAAATGATTGCACTATGGTACTTTTTTCTAGTGATCAAGATTGTTAGAAAATGAGACTTCTGCCTAAATCATTTTGGATTAGGTTTCTGCTACACTGCCCCAAGATTGCAGTAGTTGAGTGGATGTGAACTAATGGAGCTACATGTTTGGAATAGTTGTGAGTCATTTCCCCCTTAGCTAAGCTTAGTGACATCAGTTATTTTAGAGGTCTTCATGAAAATGTCCTTCAGATTGGGGGTGCAGCTCAGTGGTAGAGTGCTTGCCTGTAATGAATGAAGCCTTGAGTTTGAGCCTCAGCTCTGCCCACCCCCCTCAAAAAAAATCCTTTTCTGGGCCTTCAGAACACATGTAGATCATAAGGAAGAAGTGGAAGCTAAGCTTAACTCTGGCAGATGTAAATTGCCACGTCCTTGCGGGCTGCCATTCACTCATGGAAGTACATTCTGTGTGCCAGACTGTACACTGTACTGGGGCAGTTAAGAGAAAGAGTGAGCGTCCCAGGACAGCCGGCTGGAGAAAGCAGGAAACAAGGGATAGCAGCAGTTTTCAGAAGCGGGGTAGCCTGGAGGAAGCACTCTTCTCAGTGTAGTGTATTTGCCCTCTGCTTGTTTCTTACCTGTTTCCATTGCTGCATGTGGGCTAGGGAGAGCCCTTTAAAGGTGGCCAGATGGCAGCATGCCGTGCTGCACATTGGGAGGGCTCCCGAGCTGACACGGAGCTGGGGGAGCGTGGCCAGGCCACTCAGGGCACTGCTGTGTGTTAGTAGATTCTAAAGCACCAAATAAAATGGACAGTAACATAGCCCTTGTTTAGGGTGAGGTCAGCAGACAGCTGATTTGGTAATATTTTATCCACCAGGGCTCATCTTTCCAGGACACAGCTGAGTACCAGGAACTTTTTAAAAGTAATTTAAGCAACTGAAATAGATACTGCCGAGCCGTATCTATTAGCGCAGATGTATCGTCCACTCAGGGCTCATCTGTACATATCTAGCAGATCCGGACATCTGGCTTCTAAACTGACCTGTGGATTTTGAAAGCTGAAATTAAAAGGGGGAGAGGAATATAGTATAAATACAGTATACAGTGGTGCAGTAATGGTATGATAAAGTGACAGCTCACACTTTTAAAGGAGGAAGAAAGAAGAAGAAAAAAGAATCTCTCAAAAAATATCACTCTCTGTTCTGTTTAGAATCAAGTGCGTTTGATTTGCTTGGCGGGGTCATTTCTAAGATTTCTTAGGTGTGGTACTAGAATCTGAAAGCTTGAACTATTTTGGTGATTATCATGGGTTCAAGGGTGGGACTGTCTCGGCCCTTGTAGGAAATGGACCGTTGTGGTGACATCCACATGTTATACTCTGCTTTTAGGAGAACAAGGAAGTATATATTAGCCCTGAAGGAACTCCCCAAATGTTTCAGGCTGAAATTTCTGTAAGCATAAGATCTTTAGCTTTTGAAAATTTGACTCTTTCAGTGAATCTTCTTTGCTGAAAGACTGACATTTTACTGCTTGGGAAAAATCACAAAGGTAGAAAATATTTGTATTATAAAAAAAAGTCACAATTACTTTAGTAAGCAGTAAGCTCTTACAGCACTTTGTACACAATACTTTATGTATATTATTCAGCTATAAAAAATTGACCTGTAACTCTCCAGAAACACATCTGAACGCTGTAGCATTTCGTGGTAGTACCTGTCCTTTGCAGTGTGTTATACTATCATTTTGCTTTTTTTGCCCTTCTTCCTAGCATAAAATACGTTACGTTTTTGGTTTCTTGTATGTAGCAGATCCCAGTAAATGTTTATCGAATGACTAATCATGAAGCAAGTTATGCCGAACTTTCTAATGAATCCATTACTAACCATGTAAATAGTTTTCATAATCTTTTTTTCTCCATTTTTGATTACACACTAAAATCTTTATGGTATTTGAACTGCATCTGATGATCGGAGTTGTCAGAACACTTGAGTTGCTGCTGCTTTTGGCCTTTGCCTTTCCCTTATGGAATTGAAGGGAGGAAGCAGTGTGAGGTGCCGTGGATTGTGACTGCTCCCGATGGAGCACCGAGGTGTGCCACGTGCGTGTCTGTAGCGGGGGCACTACTGGGAGGCTGGGGTGTCAGGAGTTGGAAGGATGCTCACCGTGCTTCCTGTATCCTTGGTCCAGGTGACTGTGGAGGAAGTCATGACCACAACTGCATATCTGGACCTTTTCCTGCGCAGCATCTCGGAGCCAGCACTGCTGGAGATCTTCCTCCGTTTTATCCTGCTGCACCAGCATGAGAATGTTCACATTCTGGACACTCTCACAAGCCGAATCAACACCCCTTTTCGGGTAAGGAGGAAGGGAACTTAGAACTCAGATTCCAGAAGTTTGGGAAATGAGATTGTGCATACATCTCTGCTCACCCCCTTTTTTTAGAGCATGCATTACTTTCTTTCTATCTGGGTAGAGATGAACTGGATTTTTTTTCCCTCCTACCACAAGTCCTTTTGTCAGTGAAGCAGCACTTACTGCCTTTCATAGGACATTTTTTCTTAAATTTTTCTATGTAGGCACTTTCTTCTGTAGAACTAGCAGACTGCCGTTCTAAAGGGGTAGGATTTTGGAGAATTTAGAGGCTTAAGTGCCAGAAGAGCCAAGGAACCAGAGGTGTATCAAGTCTGGGTATGAGAGATTGTATCTCTATTCATGGGTGTTTGAAATGAAAGTCTGGGAAGTTCTGTAGCCTGGATCGTTCTGAAGTTTGGAGCTCTGCTTAACTGAAGGTTCTCTCACTTCTATTGGTTTCATCTGTTATATCCCCTCTGAAAAGGCTATTGAAGTGCAATTATTGTTTTAAAAGCAAAAGAATAATAACTTTGCAATGTTTCTTTGATTTTGTAATATATGTAGCTGTAATATGTTTAACAGTAATAGCATAAAGAGGGGGTAGAGGGAATAGAACTGTATAGGAGTAATATTTTTATATTTCACTGGAACTAAGTATAAATCTGCAGTAGTGCCTGTAAGTTAAAATACTAGATGGGAAGAGCTAGAGAAGCCACTAAAAAATCACAAAAGTGAAAAAGGAATTAAAGGGTTATAGTAGAGAAAATAGTCTAATTCCACCTAATGTGAACAGAGTAAACATTTTTCTCATGTGATGTGGAGCATTCTTCAAGACAGACCACATACTGGGCCATACATAAGTCACTGAATTCAAAACGATTGCAATAATGCAGAGTATGTCCTGTTATCACATGGATTGGATTTTAAAATTGTTGACAGGAATTTTGGAAATTCACAGTCACATAGAAATTAAGCTGTAAACTTCTAAATAATTTTCAGTAGATCAAACAAGAAATCACAAAGGAAGAGAGTTTACTTTGAGATGCTATAACATGGATAAACCTTGAGGATATCCTAGTAATTGAAATAGGCCAATCACAAAAAGACAAACTGAATAATACCACTCATCTGAGGCATCTAAAGAAGTCAAACAGAGAAATATAAAGTAGAATGGTGGTTGCCAGGGTTTGAATGATGGGGAAAATAAGCCATCGGGTTTTTACTGTGGTACTTAAAAAAGAAGAATGATATAAATCTTCACAGAATTTTCCAAAAAATAGTAGGTATTACATCCCAACCCGTTCTGTGAGACCAGTGTTATCTTGACTCCGAAATGAGACAGAGATATCACAAGAAAACTCAGACTATTATAAATCTATTATAAATATATAAACACAGGTATTCTCAGTAAAACACTAGAGCACAGAATCTGTAATGTATACAAAGATTATATACTCTTAATCAAGTGGAGTTTATCACACCAGGAGGGAAAAACTAGTTTAAAATATGAAAATCAATGAATGCAATTCATTATATCAAAAAGCTAAAGGAAAAATTATGTAATGATCTCAGTAGACACAGAAAGAGCTTGATAACATTCAGCATGATCAACATACTTAACTAGAAATAGAACGGAACTTCTTTAGTCTGATAAAGGGCATCAGTGAAAACCTCAAGAGTACATCTTACTGAATGGGAAAAAAAACTTTTAAGGAATAAGAATGTCTGCTCTTACCAATTCTATTCAAATAGTGCTTGAAGTTCTATCCAGGGAAATTAAAACAAGAAAAGAAAAGAAAAACCATCCAGAGCAAAAGTGAAATCACCCATCTTTATAGGTGATGGGATCGTGTGTGTAAAAAGCTGAAGGATACACTAAAAAACCATTAAGCCTTCTAATGAGTTTAGCAAGATTGCAGGATGCAAGAGTAATTAATTTTATTTCTATACAGTAGCAATGGGCAACTGAAAAATCAAATTATGAAAATCCTATTTATGATACAGTAACATTAGAATGAATAAAATATTCAGGAGTAAAAACCATAAAAGAAGTATAAAACTCATACGGTGGAAAGTACAAAAATTGTTAAAGAAATTAAAGAAGATCTAAGTAAATCAAAAAATAGCCTATGTTCATAGGCTGAAGACTTGATATTGTTAATATAGGAATACTCTCCAAATTGATATGCAAATCTAATTCGTTCCTTGTAAAACTTCCACCTGGCCTCTTCATTGAAATGATAAGGTAATTCTAAAATTCCTATGGAATTGCAAAGATCACAGAATGACCAAAATAAACTTGAAAAAGAACAAGGAGAACTCAAACTTCCTGATTTCAAAGCTTACTTTAAAACTATATTAATCCAAACAGTGTGCTACTAGCATAAAGGTAGATAAGCAGAAGAACAGAATAGAGTTGAGAGTCCAGAAATAAATGTACGTATTTGTGGTAATTGGTTTCCCAACAGGATTTCAGGGCCATTCAGTGGGAAAAAGAATAGTCTTCCAAAAATGGTGCAGGGAAAACTGGATATGCATCTGCCAAAGAATGAGGTTGAATTTTAATTCACACCATGTGTAAACATTAAGTCAAAGTGAATCAGAGACCTATAGAACTAAAACTGTAATGCTGTTTAAAACAGTGACTCAGAGTCATGAGCAACAAAAGAAAAAAAATAGGTAAATCAGACATCATCAAAATGGAAAACTTTTATGCTTTAAAGAATACCATCAAGACATGGAAAAGACAACACACAGAATGGTAGGAAATCTTTGTAAATGATATGTCTAGTAAGGTACTTGTACATAGACTAAAGAAAACACCACACACGCAAAAAGAAATACACCCTGCTTAGCACCTTTAACAGTGGTTTGTCGGGCTTACTATGGCAGCAGATAAGAAGGATACATAAGTGAGACATGGGAAAGGAAGTGTTGAGGGGTAGTACTGCGAAGAAGACAAGAAAGGTTTTTTTTTTTAAGAGTAGGAAGATTTTATTGGGAGAAAGAAAGCTTCTGTGTAAGAGGGACTGAAGGGGGCCCGGAAGGTGGGTTGCCCACCAACCTGTATTGTCAAGGGTGTTTTATTGAGCAAAGCCACGAGGTAAGATGGGACAGAACTATAACCAATCAAGAAGATTACAAGTATAGTCGCTTAGGTAATATGGATCCAATGGCAAATCATAGGATGGGTGTGAGGTAGGACAAAACTATGGTCACCTAATAAGATTACAACAAGTATAGCTGCTAGGGTAATACTGATTAAATGGGGATCAAATGGGGTGACAAGTCATGTAGCCAGTATGCATGGGTAGACGAGGACTTTCCTGAAAGGGGTGGGTTAAAGTTTGGGGGACCACCCCAAGGCAATTGATGCCTACTTACAATATCAATCACTGCTGTTCATCCCTAGGCGAAATATGTGGGTGAGTAGTTGTTCTTTTTCTTGAAGCCTGACCTTCAGTGAATATGCCTCCAGCCACAGTTGTCTTCTGTATTGACCTCTCAAGGGCTCAGCCCTGTCTGACTGCCTACAATATTTCTACTTAACTTAGCTATCTATAATATTTCCCTCTGAAGAAGTACCCCTAGCTGCCGTGCGGGGCCAAGGATCAAAGGCCTATCTGGCGACTTCCAGCTGAAGAAGGTCGTAGTTGTGATCGGCAGTCAGAGATACTCCACAGAGGGTTTATCTAAAGGCCGTGTGTGGACACCAGGTGTTCAACAAGAAAGATTTTTGTAGGGAGGTGTTGCCTAAGCTAAGTCTTTGAGAATAAGTAGGGGTTAACCTTGAAGGAGGCAGGAAAAGGCACCCCAGGTAAGCAAATAGCAATGTGCAGTGACTTGGAATGGAACAAAGTGTTTTGCTTTAGCCTGACTACAAATATATAACCTTCCCTGAACAAAAGAGATGTTTGGGGGCAGGTCAGGTACAGCTGCTTCTTTACAACACCATTGTGGATTTCATTGACCAGGTTTTAAGCCCATCCTGAGCGAAAGAGAGGCCAGCACTTACTTTCCTGTACAAAGAACGAGAGCCTGAATTACTTCAATAGCCCGGTAGATTGATAAAAGCTTGCTATCAAAAAGATATAATGATTTTATAATATACTTCTGGGTATGTCTCATATTTGGCAGTTTATCTTTTCCTCTTGGAAATTGGAGATTGAAGGAATTCTTTTTTTTAAGAATGAACTTTTTAGTGGGGAGGTACTACCTTGTGCTCAGCATTATTTAGGAAATTGAACCAAGGAGAGTATTTTCTCCCAGCTGAGGCTTGGGGCTGAGAGCTCTAAAGAGAGCTGGCCAGGTTACGTGCAGTGTTCTATGACTTCTCCTTTATAAATAACCAGTGTTGTATTTGAAAATTAGGAAAAAAACTACCTGAGGAGAGAGGGTGTGTGTGTGGGGGGGTGGTGTTGGAGGGAGTGGGAATATATGCCTATATGGGAGCTGTAGAGTGGGTATGTGTTTATCTGGATCTTTAAAAGTTGCAAATACGAGCATAGGAATTTTTATATCAGGATAATTCTGCGCAGTGGCATAATTCCAGGCACTGGCTTTCTAACCAGCTCCTATAGGAGAACTGATATCCTGAAATACACATTCTCTCTGGCAACAGTATGCTTTTTATCAAAATTACTAAAAAAAGAGACCATTTTATTTTGTAATTCCGGTTTATTTGCCATCTGTGGGGAGTCGCGCTATTCCAGTATTTGAAACAGAATGTGTGCTGATTGCTTCCCAGCTTTGTGTGGTGTCCCTGGCATTATTCAGAACGCTCATCGGTTTACATTGTGAAGATGTGATGTTACAACTAGTTTTAAGGTGAGTTACCTGTTTTTTTCTCTTTATGGAAAAATTCACTCTGTGTGATCATTATTTAACTTTGAGAATTAAGCTAAGTAGGGGCCATTTTCAAAGAAGAAAATGATCAAGAGTGCCAATTCAGTTTTTACATTCCTTCTCAAGGTTAATTTTCATTTTATTACAAAGAGCTTTTCAGGAGCATATGCATTATATTATGAACATGTTCATGGAAACAGCAGATAGAATGTTTGAAAATTTTCAAAAGTATTATAAAGGCTCTTTAGGATTGTGGCTGAACTTTTTTCTCCCACAGTACAGTTATTAGACACCTTTGTAACTAAAAACAGCTTTTCCAAACAGGGAGACGCTATTGAATGTAATTACTTTGGCTCTTTCTTTGGTAGTAGCGCACGGGCACTGTGCACTGTCTGGTCCACGAGTACATTTCAGTTGGATTCAGTAAATATTTAATGAGTGCTCGGCACAGTTCCTTGAGTGGGGCAGGTGAACTGAGAAAACTTCGCGCAAGTGACCGAGTCTGTCAGCAGAAGTGCGAGAGGGAAGGCGTAAGGAAGCAGCTAGTACTTGAAGATGGGTGCAGGAGTCAGAGCAGAGGGCCGATCGTTTGGTCACGCAGGCTGGAGACGCAGTGGTGCTGAAACCTGCCCCGGCCCAGTGTGCCTCCTCCTCTCTGGGAGGGGTGTGCTTTTGTGAAGGGAAGCAGCGGTGCTTCACCGTCAGCACTCTGTTCAGCCTTGATCCCAGGGCACAGTTCTAGAAACCTCAGCTCTTTTCTCCTGTCTGCTGAACCCAAATCCTGAGCCTTGAGATTGACTCCTCGAGGACTGGCCGAGAGAGGAGCAGAGGGCCAGTTCCCTGGGAAGGTGGCAGCACTTTGGCTTCCGTGCCCTTCTGATGGTGTGTAACAGAGACCCAGTGTCCCCAGCTCCTTCCTCAGTGAGCTTGCTGACTCTCCACTTGCTCCGTCCTTGGGAATAAGGGCAGATGAACCCAGAGCAGGGGAAGAAGGAGGGGCTGGAGGTTTCCCTTGTCCAGGGCAGGTTCTTTGTGGCTTGGGTGGAGCCTATGGAGAAAGCGAGAAAGCATTTGCCATGGAATACTGGCATTTGTGGTTAGGGAGCTCTGGAGAGTGAAGGCCTGGCAAAGTGTGCTCTCGAGAGCAGCACAGTGGCTTTGCCTGGGAACTGCTGAGACATGCACATTCCTGGCTCCTCCCTGAACCTACTGGGCAGAAACTTGAAGACGGCCTCAGCAAGCTGTGTCAACAGGTGCTTTGGCGAGTTCTAATGCTCCGTAAGCTTGAAGGATGCTGCGGTATAGGTGTAGCATCCTGCCAAAGGGGATGATTAAGAAGGAGTCTGAAGAAGTTGGTGGCTGCGTATCATGGAGGGCCAAAGCAGGCTTGTCATCTTGTAGGAGAGTGTTGCTGTTAGATGTTTAAGTAGAAAAGGGTTTTGAGCTTTTTAGGGTTCAGGTCAGGTCATCAGTAACTAATCTTATGGCATTAGCAGAGATCATAAAGAAACACATTGGGTAGTCTGTCCTGAAAGGATTACTTTAGCTCCCCATGAGGTGAACACTGAACAACCGAATGCATTAGCAAGGCCTGAATGAAGTCCAGAAGAACAACTTGGTGAGACCTTCTTCAGTGCCAAAAAACGGGCTTTTATTCCAAGGTGGGTAAGACTTGGTTGTATTTAAATGTTAAGTGTTTAAATACTGCTGTTTTGGTGGCAGAAAAGCAGCTAATTTTGAGCATACCTGGAAGGCTGCCTTGGTTGGGAGATGCAGAAGTGCCCCACCAGGGTCATCAGGGCAGATCAGCCCAGGTGGTGGGAGCTTTGTTTGCTGGCTGTCCAGGGACCTTACAAGGTTTGCTCTGATCACCTTGTGTCTGTTTTAAAGTCCTAGGTTAAAAATGTCCTCGGAGATGGCAGTGGCTTTGGCTTCTCTTAAAACCCAGAAGTGTGCCTTACGAGGTGGAGGAGTCAGCTCTTGTTTCAAATACGTACATGTCCACCTCAGGGCTGGACAGATCCATAGTGGATAAGGGTTAATAACCTCAGAAAGTGCTGCAGAGTGGGTTGTCAGAAGTTCCAGACCAAATGCCCGGTCCGAGATTAGATCTGAGATCTGCCTGCTGGTCCAAGGCTCTCTGAGCCCATGTTTGCCCGCCCTCCCTCCTATAATGTAATAGTGTAGTTGTTGTTTGTGGAATATTTCTTCCAGTTCTGCTGCACTGCCTGAGCAAGTCCGAGGTGAGTGAGGGAGAAGCCTTACAAGAGACCGCTGTTCCTGGTCTCTTTCCTCTGAACTGCTGATTTGACCTATTCTGGTCTTGAATCATGCTATTTTATAAGGAGAACCAACTGTGGATATCTGTGAAAATGTTTTGAAATGATATAAAGTACCACACAAATGTAAGGGAGGGGAGTTTTCCAGAAAATGCATTTCAAGTTCATGATAACAGTGTCTTTTCTGATTTAGATTATATCCCCAAAGCAAGGGGAATGAAAAAACTTCTGTTTTTCTAGTCATTTGAACTTTGCGTTAAAGAGCACTAGAATAGATTTATAATCTTTTTTTTTTTTTTTTTTGGTCTTTTCTTCCGGTACCAGGAATCAAACTCACAACCTTGCTCTTGCCAGGCAAACACTTTGCTGCTGAGCTAAATCCCCAGCCCCTCTCTCTTTTTGGTTTTGCCACCACAGCAGTCACTCAAATGTGTATGTAAATGTAGGCCTGAGCAGCCATAGAGCAGTGAAGGTTATGTGAATGCCTTCTTAGTGACGTTATCGTCCTGTAATAAAAAGTGATAAATAAGTAGGGATAAATAATGGTCATATGTCAATTTCCCCTGCAAGGCAAATGTTCTTAAATATTGACTCTTCAAAGTGATATTCTGTTTGCAACTGATAATGTTGCTTTCATTTGGAGAAATATCAAAAAAGCAGCTTGGAATAAGATACTCCAAAGGAGGGTGTTTCAGTGAGCAGAAAACCAAGGAGAAATTGCTCACCTCCACGGATGCGCGATGTACGATAGGCCAAGGGCAGGCGGAAATGCTGTCAAGCAGTGTGGTGACAAATCTTCCCCATGCTCCTGGAACTTGCCAGTTAAGGCAAAATTTAATTGCTTAACACCTTGAATGCCATTTCTGAGCATTTTGGGTAGGGTGTTTTTCTTCACAAGTGCCGGGCCATTGTCAGGTCAGGAGCTGCGTTGCCTGTTACGTTCAGATAGAGCTTGAAGAGAAGCTGTGCATTCCACTTGGAGAACATTTCCGTCTTGCCTAAGAGTTGGGGGTCTGGAGGAGAAGGGAGAGGAAAAGGCAGCCAGCTCAGGGGAGAATGAACAGGAGAGATGCGGCCAAAACTTCTTTGAACAAGAACTCTTTTTGAATTCACTCGCATTGCTCTGTAGAGTTTTGCACACTGGCACAGTGCGAGGGCTGTCGTCAGCTTGGAGGCAACACTTGGCTTACCTCGTTCTGCTTTACTGCTGGCTTTGGTTTGCTTTTCCTGTCAGTGCGAGAAAAGCACTGTGTGTTCTTTGTCATCAGTTGCTTGTTACTGAATTCTTGGAGAAGCGATTGTTTAACGAGTACTATCCAGAAGAAAAGGAAATAGTCCCTGTATTAGCTTTTTATCGCTGTGACAAAATGCCTGAGAAATAACAGCTTAAAGGAAGAAGTACTCTGGCTCACAGTTTCCGAGGCCTCCCTGTGGTCCGGTGGCTCCACTTATTGTAGGCCTGCGATGAGGCAGAAACATCCTGGGGGAAGGGCATGGGGTAGGACAGCTGCTCACTCTACGGCAGCCAAAAGGCACGGAGGGATAGAGGCCTGGAGGGAAGGAGCCAGAGAGCTGAGGACCAGATCTCGTCCTCAAGGTCATGACTGCATGACCACTCCCTTCACCTAGGTCCCCCCTGCTATTTCTGTCACTTCTCGGTGCCATCAAAGGCAGGTGTGATGGTGCACGCCTGTAGTCCCAGCATTCGGGAGGCTGAGCCAGGAGGATCTCTATGAATTTTGAGGCCAGCCTGGGCTACATAGTGAGTTCCAGGCCAGCTTGGACTGCACAGAGAGACCCTGTCTGAAAAAAACAAAAAATAGAAATAGAAATAAAAATAAATCAATAAAAAAGCCACTAAATTATGGGCTCACCATGGATTACTCTACTCGATGACGTTGGAGTCCTGATGATCCAATCGCTTTCTGCAAAGCCCTTGAGCTGGCAGCCAAGCCTTGAACACATGTAGTTTGGGGGACATTTTAAATCCAAATCATTGTACACCCAAGGTTGTAGAGGGCTGGGGAAGTAATGAAAACTGGGAGGACAGCAGGGACATTTGGGGCACTGCTGTTTTGGGAGATGGCTTTGAATAATCCAGATGTCTAAAGTTAGTATTTGTTAGTCTCCGATTATTCTTCCTGAACTTAAATGAAGTCCCCACATGAAATATATATATAAATGAAATGACAGTTTGATGGCAAATACCTCTACTAAATGCCCAAGTGCTTTTCTGCCGCTGGCAACCACCTTATTTTGATGTTTGACATTTGGGGAGCTTCTAGCACTTGTTTTATTCCCGGTCTTTCCCTATAAATGATGGAAAGGCAGAGGGTCGAGGTGTGCTTGTCTGCTCTCTTACCATGGTAAGCCATCATTAAACTGCAGAAACAACTGCTTTGAGTACCAGGGAGGTTGTTCATTTGAGTGGACTCCTCCAGTTCCTGTTTCATAGAACAACTTCTTCAGCCAACAGGGCATCTGTCTTTGATTTATTCAGAAGAAAATTCTTAGTTTCTGCTGAAAGCTTTCACAGTATTTACAAAGTTGCAAATTGCCAGTAACTCTATCTAAAATAATTTCAGGGTACCCACTGGTGACACTTGATAAACAGGTTTATGAGCTTTGATCTAGTGTCCTTTTTTTATACTTTAAATGAACATTAGAAGTCTGTGTATATCAGCTTCAACCATGAGGTACGTTTGATTTGAGCTGCAAGCAGTCACTGAGTTCTCATATTCAGTAAAGCAAGTTTATTCCATAAATAATGACTGGTGGATTTACAGCTGGTGATCAACTTGTAACACCCAGCTGAACGGAACCAGAGTGATGCTGGGTGTGGGAGGCCCACCTGAGGATTGCTGCTGGCAGAACTGGAGAGGAAGTTCAGAGGCTGTAGGGAGTTGTTGGTTTTCCTGGAGGAGCTTATCGTGCTGTCTTTCCTGATGAACTTGGCTGTTCTCATCATCCGAGGAGCTTGGGATCTTACTATCGCTGAGGATGGCTACAGTTCGCTTTGGGGGAGTACTGGTCCTCACTTTGAGCATCGCTTCCTGGCTCCAGAGGGGAAGATGGTGCACTGCTCAGACTCCTAGAGAAGCTTGTCGCATTGGCTTTTCTGATGAGAACTCAGCTGTTCTCCTGGCTGGAGGAGCTGGGGACCTCACTGTTGCTGAAGGTGGCTGCAGCACTGTTTGGGGGAGCTCTGGTTCTTACTTTGAGCGTCACTTCCTGGCTCCAGTGCGGATCCCTCAGCCTGCTAGCGCAGATCCTTCATCCTGCTGGCACGGACTTTCTAGCTTCCACCACTGACCTTTGGGCCTTCCCAGTGCAGATCCGTGAAACAGGCCTGCATGAGACATTTTTGTGGGCTCTTGGCCTCCAGTTGAACTCATGGAGGAGGCATTGTTACGGGTTTTAGGTCTTTAGCTGGACTCCTCCAGGACATTTCCACTGGGATCCAGGCCCTTAGCAGAATTCTGTGGTCTTTAGTGTGCGGACAGATTTCCTGTACTCTCTTTATATGGCTCTTTGGGTGACTAATATAAAATAATTCTGTAAATTATGTGTCCTTTATTATTCCCCTTGTAAATCCCAAACTACAACAATAATCAAAATAAGGACACAATAAATCCTGTGTGATCTGAATTTCCCCGGGCTCTGACAGCCTACAGGAAAAGAAGTCGCATCAGTAAGCACAGGACGGTTCTGCACAGCCATCTCAGGCAGACCTTGCCGCCATCTGCAGGGGTCCCTGAGGGCGGGCTCTTGTGTGTTGTCGTGAAGAAATCCTCCCGCCATCGTTGTCACAGCAGTGTCTGCATGGCTCCTCACCTGCTCTGCCCCTTCTTGTTGCTGCTGCCTCTCCCCTGTCCCCGCTACACACCGCCGCCCCTGTCCTGAGGTGCCAGAGCACCCTGCCTGCCTTCCTGAGGTGTCTGCCAGCTGCAGCAGCGCTGGGTTCAGACAGAGCGGGCAGATGCCTCTCCTCCCATGTCCTTCCTGGTCACCAAAGCATTTCTGCACACAGAGATCCACCTGTGGCGTTCATCTTTCTTCCCGTAGGGCTCAGGTACAAGTTACCAGAGCTTAACCAAGAATTAGAATATACCTGCCCCCTTCCCACTCTGTCCCCCGTGTTTGCTGTTCTTGTAGTTTTCAGCTGAGTTTATGACAGTGGATGGCCACTGCATTAGATGTGACTAGTGGGGACATATGGCTCTTAGTGACAGTAGTTAAACACATTCCTGTCAGCTTGAACCACCGGTGGTACATGCGTGGCCATCCCAGCAGGCAGCTTGTACCAGTGGTGGTGCAAACAGATCTAATCACTTGTTCAGTCTTTTTATGATAAAATCAATGAAAAGCTGCCTGACAGGCCAGTCGTACACGTACCACAGTAGTTCAAGTTACCCGGCAGTGAGATGCATGAATCCTGGCCCTTTCGAGAGCACTCTAAGTGGTCTGTGCCCACGGGGAGAGGAGGGCGGACCCCCTACCTCGCTTGCTGTGTGAGAACTGTGGAGGGCTTGAGAAAGAGTTTGATTCTGGGGAGACTGAAAGGCGGGGGGCCAAGTTTGTCATTTAATGGCCGGAAAGTATTCTTAAAACCTTTACCGTGAAGAATGGTGATGGTTCTTTGCTCCTTGTCTTACGTGTTGCCGAGGATTGGGTGTTAGTACAGACTTAGCTTTTCCTCATTTGGATCAACAGGAGACTGGGAAAGACTTGATACTTATAGGCCCCAAGGCATATCCTGCAAGTCGTATGTTTCATCTTTTTCACAGAAACCGTACTCATAGCTTACACTTCCTTGGAAGCGAAGAAATGTATGGAAACAAAAGCCACTGTAGCTTATTGAAAGGTGTGGCTGTTCGGAAGGAGCTGACTTCTGCACATGCGCGTGGCACTCGCCTCGGGTCCTCACCCCCCACTTCTTTAGATGAACACTGTGGTTTCCCCTTTCAAGAGAACAGCCATCCACACACGCTTTATTCTGCCCAGGAAGCCCCCCATGTGCTCCTGCTGCCTGGTCTTCAGGTCCGTGACACGGAGATGCTTTTGATCCCTAGCCAGCAGTGTCTTAGGGGAAATGGGTCTGGTGCTCCTTGCCAAGCCCTTCATCACCATGCTTTTTCCTGTGCTCATGAGAGCTAAGAGGTTTACACTAAGCTAGGTGTGGTGGTGCCGTTTGTCATCCCAGCACTCCGGGAGGCTGAGGCAGGAGGTCCCCAAGTTCCAGTTCAGCCTAGGAAATTTAGCAAGCCCTTGTCTGAAGGGTAAATAAAGAAGTTCACACTGCAGAGTGATTGTATACTTTCCACTAAACCAGAGTTTTCAACATTGTAAGATGAAAAATGCTGCAGCAGGCCCTTACTGTGGTAGCACATTATCTAGAACTGGTGAACGCTCACAGTGCAGTGCAGGTGATAGTCCTTCACTGGTGAGCTCAGTGATGCAGGCCCCCTTTGCCTGGGGGGAGGGGCTTCAGAGCAGGCGATGCTGAGGGTGCGCTTTGTAGGGTGACGGGGCACTTGTCAGGAGAGAAGGGAAGCACACCCCGGGGAGAAGGCACAGAGCTGAAGAGGGGATGAAGAGATGCCCGGAGATTAGATTCCAGAGACTCAGTTACTCTGCAGAGGGAGGGGATCAGAAGAGAGGCTCTGGACAAGCGTGAAGCAAGGCAGCAGGTGGAGCCCGCCAGCCAGCATGATAGGCAGGCTGAGAGAGGGGCGTGGATGAGTCCTTTCGGGAGCACCACTGGTCCCGAACGCGCTTCAGGATGCGGGTCCCCGTCCAGACTCGACCCTGCCAGACTGCGGGCCGGCTCTCTGTTCTAGGTACCTGATCCCCTGCAACCACATGATGCTGAGCCAGAGGTGGGCTGTGAAGGAGAGAGACTGCTACTCGGTGTCTGCTGCCAAGCTGCTCGCCTTGACGCCTGGCTGCTGCGCCAGCGGCATCACCCTGACGCTTGGGAACCAAGAGCGGGACTATATTCTCTGGTCGAAGTGCACGCATGATGGCTCAGGTAGGCTTGCCGGTGATGGTCTTTAAAACAAGACGCCAGACTCCGGTGCTTTGGGGTCCAGAGCACTGTACCGTCCCATTTCTGTTGTGAGTGACGTAAAGTGTCACGGAGACCACTCCACTCACGGAGGTGCCTGCCGTCACCTGGCTGTTGTCTCAGACCTTTATTATAAGTGGCCTTCATAGTGGCACTCTATAGAGTCTACATGTGAAAACATATTGGTGTGTATGACTTCTAAAGTAAAGTCAAAGTCACTGTTATGGGGATGGCTGTAGGTAAGATAGAATTAGTTCTTGTTTTAATTTCCAGAACAATCCATTTGTGGATTGTCTGCCTGTCAATAATACATCATTATAAAATTTGAAAATTGTGAGATGGCAACATTGTCTGATTAATTTGATTGACATAGTAGGAGGTTCCATAAATACTGTGTTTTTATAGGAGTTATATTTCTCATGTACTGTTTGCCAGCTGTAATTCACTTCGTACAAGTACAGTTTAAATGGCTACCTCGTGCTCGCTTCGGCAGCACATATACTAAACGGCTACCTCTATTAACCTCGGTCCTCTGGCAGGCATTTGGGAGAAAAGGGGCAAATATTTGTGTATCTCTGATGATCACATGGCTGTTTCAGGTCAGGAACATTCTGCCCATCGTGTGACCACTAGGAAATGGCTTAGTCCTGGTGTTGAGTCAAGTGTTTCCAAGTTGTAATCTGATTTTTCCTCCAATAATGTTCTCCTGCCCACCCGGCCACAGTACTGTTAAAGTAGGTTTATTAAAGTTTGGGCTACTTCACTAAAGAACTATCAGCATATTTGCTACAAACATAATATTTAAAAATTAAGGGTGTCTTTCATGCTCTTTACAGATACTGGGGACACGTGGAAATTAATAATTTATGTGACTGTCTTAAATATATTTTCCTGTTAGGCAAACTAGTACGGTGTCTTATTTTTTCATTTAGCAGTATTTTTTTAAAGCATGTTTGAAAATGAGTATCATTTTTATTTACTATGAAAGTTGTTTCAGGAATGATTTTGTGGCTAAACTTGCCTCAGAATTGAAAATTCAAATTAAACATGTGGTGTCCAAAACTTGCCAGCTTCTCTCTCTGTGTGTGATCATACTTAATGCTTTGAAGAAAGCAGTATCCCATTTTTACAGATGAAGAAGTAAACTCTCATTGCTGAGAGACACAGTGCCTCCACGTTCTGTCTTTCTGCACATCCTGCCTCTGGGGTTGCCCGGCGCCGGATGGACGCCTGGCAGGTGGGCCGTGTAGCCGGCTGGCTGGCCAGTGTAGTTACTGTGACCTGGTAGCAGCTAAGCTTCGGATTCTTGGCACGGCCACTGTTGGGGGCAAGTTACTTAACCCTTCTAAACTTTTCTCATCTGTAAAGCGGTGTCTACCCAAAGGGTTGTTCAAGGATAAGTGAATTAGACACAGAGATCTGAGAAGACTGTGGCATGTAGTAAGTACCCAGTGAAATAAGTTATGCCAGCCTAGTGACCTGAAAATGTGCCCTCATCATGGAGCAGCTCAATTCTGATCCAGCCTGGTAGATTCAGATCATGAAGGTGTGAGGCTTGCAACAGTGTGGCTGACGTGCGAACGAGGGCTGATCTGACCCCCGTCTCGGCTCTGGCCCTGGGGTGACTAGGGTTGAGTTCTGCCGTCTGTGAGCCTCCTTTTCATCTGCGAGCAGGGAGCAGTGTCTCCACAGAGGGTCACGGGGTTAATGCCAGTGCATTGACAAGGCACCCGCATCGTTCCACCTGGTCAAGAAATTGGGGAATATACATTTTCCTAGTCTTTTTTCCCCATCTTTAAATATAAATTTAAAATGCAAATATTTTCACAACTATTTCAGTAATGAGGTCAGAACTTTTAACATCAAAGATAGTTGTATGTCCAGATACAGAGTATTCTCAAGTGAAAGTGACTATTTGGTAGTGAGTATGACTTTAAGAGACAATTTGATACATGTCAACATGCTGATAGTCCCCAGGAAGGCAGAATGAGTTAATTGACTTTGCCAAAAGCCCAGTGTTTCTACAGAAAATCTAGTTTCCAAATTCATGGGTTACCAACCTCTCACTTTAGAGTCAAAGTGAAAAACTCCAATTATTACTGTGTGGCAGGGACTCTATTAAAGTATATGTAAATGTGATCCTCTCACCTCAAGAGGTAGCCCTGATTAGCTCTTGTTTCTCTAGGGACAGATTTCAACAGTTTGCGTGACCTATACCTCGGATTTGGCTGTTTGGTTTTATATCTTCTGTGAGGTCTGAGGTCAGAGTCTCTGTTACTATCTTTCCTTTTAAAATCTGTTCAATCCTCAGTACTACAAAACAAAAGGAAACAAAAGTGAGTCACCTTTTATTATTCAGATATCATTTAATCAGGCCTAAAGCGACATGGTCTCAGCTGGCACACTTAGTGGTCACATCCTGCCCGCCACACTTGTTGCCCGTTGCTCTGACTGCTGTCTGTCCCCTCAGGGCCTGCAGAGCCGCCACCCGAGGCAGCCTCGCCCTCGGCCTGCATCGTGGAGTATGGGAAGGCCTTGGACATCAGCTACCTGCAGTACCTGTGGGAGGCCCACGCCAGCATCCTGCGCTGCATGAGGGACTGCCGGGTCTGGTCCGCACTGTACGACGGGGACTCGCCCAGCTCTGAGACGTTTCTGCACAGTGTGCCGGAGGACAGCTTCGGGCACACAGCCTCCCCCGGGTCCCAGCTCCCGCCAGACCCAGGGACGGGGGGCTCTCAGCGGGCTCCAGCCAAGGAAAAAGGCCACACAGAGCTGGAGTGGGATGACAGCTACGACACAGGCATCTCCTCGGGGGCTGATGTCAGCTCCCCTGGGGCTTATGATGACCTGGACACTTCTGGCCCCCCTGTACCCATTGATCCCCCCAAACACATCCAGGAGATGAAGAAGAACGCCATCTTGCTCTTCAAAGGCTCCTACATTGAGGAGTCGGACTTCCAGGACGATGTGATGGTGTACCGGCTCTGTGCAGAGAAGGACGCAGAGGATGCCAGGGACTCCCAGGGGGAAACTGCAGGGCCCCCAGCCGAGGCCCGGCCTGAGGCTCAGAGTGACGCTGTGAACAACGGGCCCCTCAGTCCCCAGCCGGAGACGGATGCAGAGGGGGAGCACAAGAGGGACACTTCAGACCTGCTTCAGAACGTGTCCGAGGACCCAGCACCAGAGAGTGGGTCTGAAGTAGCCCCCGGATCAGACCCAGAGTTAGCAGCCCCCGCCGCCGAGGCCAAGCACAGTCCAGACCTCCTGGCAATCAACCCAGAGGGCGAAGACTTCATCGCCCAGTATGACCAGATCATTAGGGAGCTGGATTCGGGCTCTGAGAGCTTGATGGACCAGAGCTTTCCCTCGCCGGAGCCCTCGCTCCTCCTCAAGGAGGAAGAAGGCAGCGGGGGAGAGCGTCAAGGAGGACAGGGGGAGCGACAGGAGGAGCGGGAGAAGGACATGGAAGAGGACGACGACAACTTCGACTCTTTGCTAGCGGAAGCTCCTCCTGTGGAGAGCGTGCCTTCCCCGTTTGGGGTGAGAGAGGAGACTGCCTGTGGCAGTCGCCATCCTGTGAGGACTGCGAGCGCTCCGTTCACAGGTGACCATCTTACCCTGCTCTGTTGTCAGTTTCTGAGAGTACTTGTGCATAGTGGAACGGGAATGGAAGGTAGGTAAGGCAAGGAGCATCATCTGCTTACCTGACGGAGGAGGAGGAGATGTTTGCTAGCGCAGAGGGGCGTGGTCTTATTTTTGTTGTGTCATTTCTTGAAATGATCACCTTATTCTTTTTGCAAATTAGGGTTAAATTTTACTTGATATTCCTGTGATAAACTACGAGGACTGATGCACCACACAGGAATCCGGTCTTACTTATTCAGCCCCATATCCTTATTCTAGTTTTCCTTCTTACTGCTTGTGTGTGTGTGTGTGTTTTATTAATGTCTCCTGCACTAGAGTGCCAGATCCACGAAAGGGGAGAGCTGTTTGTTCTGCGCTCTCGCCCTGGGGCTGGGCCAGCGAACGGTGCATGCAGTAGGTGCTCAGAGCACTTGCGCAGTGGCGGTAGCTGTGGGTACACATCAGAGGCCGTTGGGGTAGCTGTGGCTTTGCCTGGGATCTCGTCCAGCTAATCACAGAATCTCCACCCCAAAATAGAGAGACTAGAGCCACATGGAGTCATCGCTCTTCCTTCCATGCATGCATACTTAAGTGATCCTCACTTCCGGCAGCAGGTGGGAGTCACAGTAAGAGGCAAAGGAGGAAGATAGGCTATCGCAGGAGTGGATCAGAGCGAGGACCTGGGTAGAAAACATTAAATACTCAGCAGTAAAATCAGAAAATGCAAATGAAGCGATCTCCACAGAGGAGAAGGCCCATTCAGCAATGAGAGGGTGGGGCCCCGGAGTGGTGATCAGTAGCAAGGATCAGTGCTGGTGACAGAAGCTGGGGACACAGAGGTACAGGCAGTGCTTCCAGGCAGGCCTGGCCGGTGTCCTGGCTCTGCCGCGTGTGAGCGGTGTGGCCCTGGCGGGCCGGGCCTCCGTTTCTGCTGAGCGTCCAGGCGGCGTGGGGCGGAACTGCGGCTGTTGCAGGCCCCTGAGCCCCAGGCCTAGACTCCCTGGCAGCGGGTGCAGCTTAGTGGGGGGGACTGTGCCCCACTCCGGCTCCCAGGCAGGGTGCAAAGGAGACTGCCTGCCGGTCCAGCCGAGCTGGCTTAATGCAGTTTCCAGGGGCTCTTCCACTCCTCCCCCAGTGTTTATTCATTTGTTTACTGATGCCTGAAGATTTATTTAAACAGGGAAAGCTCTTAATTCCACAATTATAAGGCTTGAGGAGGGATCTAGCTGAGATAACGTTTCAGTGTGAACAAGTTTTAATTAAAATTCAATCAGTCAGTCAATCATAAGTAAAAGGGATTAGATCAGCTCACGTCTCGCAGTTGATGCAGGGAAGGGGGCGGCTGGAGAGAGGAGTCAGGAGGGTGGAGGAAGGGCGCGCCTCCCCGTCTCCGGGCGCCCCGCTCTCTGCAGCTCTCCCAGCCCGCTGTGGGCCGTGGGTCCCGTGTGCTTGGCCCTCTGGCGCTGTGACAGAACACCTGAGAGTAACGGCTTCGGGGAGCAGAGAGCTGTCGTGGCTCCCAGTTTCAGGGCAGTCTGGCTGCACTGCCTTCGGCCTGTGGCAGGGCAGACACCTCCTACAGAGAGGGCTGTAGGGAAAGCTGCTTGCCTCGAGTCAGCCGGGGACAGAGCCGGCCAGGGAGCGAGGGCTGGGGCCCAGGCGTGGCCCGCAGGATCTGCGCCCATGACCCTCTCCCTCCCACCGGGTCCCTCCCGTCCTTTCCGGTCCTTTCTGTCATCTCCCGGTAATGCCGCCAGACTTGCTCTCTGTTCGCATTATTCCACGGCTGAAGTGAGGGCCGCCCTGCGCTAAGCATGGCCTTCCGGAAACCCCACTTCTACTGCTGCTATCCTGGTGACCAGGCCGCCATTGAGCCTTTCAGGGGCGTTCCAGACCAAAGCACAGGGCGAGGCTAAGGAGAGCAGTTCCATAGCATGCTGGCTTTCTCTCAGAGCCGATCCCTGGGAAACGTGGAAACTAAGGAAACAGAGTATAGCTGGGGGCTGGGGTAGCTAACAGGGCACCTTGTTAAATAACATCAGTCCTTTACGAGACACCTGAGAACAGCTGAAACAACGTGGTTCTTTGATACATCTGTGTAATTCTAATGAAAACCTTGCCTTTCCCTCCTCCTTCCTTTGGAACTTGTACACAGCTTCAGGAAACATCTTTCCTCTTTCTGTGTTTGTAAGCTTTGTAGTTTCCGGACTTCTGAGTGCGTGCTGTAGCATTTGGCTTAACTTCCTTTTCTCCAGGGAATACTGATATGTTCTTGAAATGAATACACATTCTAGCAAAATCAAAGCATTCCATTTATCTTAATTTTTAAAAAATTAATGTATTCAGCCTTTTTTATTGATCTCATAATATTTGGCAGGTTCTGTGCTTAGGAGCTAAGGACACAAAATGAAAAATATTCAGTCTTTTAAGAGGAGACACCAGCAAGGAACTGCATTCTCTCAGTGAGAGTACTTATCGGTACTGTATCCCAAGTCCAGAGAGGGCCTGGTGGAGGGCGCGGGAATGGCATCCAGAGGAGGGGTGCTGAGGACCCCAGGGGTACGGAAGAGCCCCTAGCAGAGAAAGGGGAGAGAAAGCTAGTGTGTGGCTGGTGTCAGCTTACGGGGACCTCTGTGTCAGACTGAAGAATGCAGACCTTGTACGCCCCGCCCTTGAAGCATTCAAGTTGGGAGCAGTGTCCTGGTCTGAGAAGGCCAGTCTTGGTAATGGTGTGGGGAGCGGTTGGGGCCAGGAGATCAAGTGAGAGGCTCCTGCTCTAGGAGAATTAGTGCTGTGCAGCAGTGCTTGGAGCCACTCCTTCTGTCTCTAGGACTGCTCTCACTCTTCTGTGCCAAGCTGTGTATGCATGGGCGTCCACTGCCGCGCTGTTTATAACAGAGAAGGGCTGGAAGCAAGCCAAACGGCCAGCAGTACAGCGGCCGAGCTACACAACTCTTAACAGTCCAGAATTCTCTGGCCCTGAGATGACCGAGACAGCCCTGTATGTGCTGTGTGGGGCAGTGTCCAGACATATTAAGTGTGAAAGCAAGCTGCACAGCAGTGTATAAAGAACATTGTCATTTCTTTTTAAAATACCACACACACACACACACACACACACACACACACACACACACACACACACGGCAGGGTCCTGAATTGGTTAGGAGCATTGAAAACGGAGGGTTTCAGTTTGGAATGCCAACTCCATTATTTCCTCTTACCTTTAGATAGGATAAATAATAAACGTACTTCGTAGGGTAGTTGTATTAATGGAGTTGATACATAGAAAGTGTTTAGAACTCTGGCTGGCACAAAGAGTGTGCTTAATAAATATTTTTAAAAATTCAACTACTTTATTCATAAGGCACTTGCGGAAGGATACAATAGAATGTAATAGCAGTGGTTTCTTGGGAGTGAGGTAGATTTCTCTTTAAATCCTCATTCTGTATTTAAAACTCTGTTTCTCCCCTATGTATGTACATCTGTATGTATATCTGCAATCACTGTAACTGCTGTGAAAGCAGAAGAGTTGCTGCTGGGGTGCAGACAGGGCACGATGAGACTGTGGCCTGAGGCAGCGCTGGCGGGCTGCACAGGGAGACTCACTTTCAGGAGAGGTTTCCCTGGTGGAGCCTGCTGAGCAGGGCACAGACTGATGGCCTCTTTTCTTGGGATGGGGATATGCAGGATGGGGTCGGGGGTAGGTGGACCAAGGCAGGGGGTGGGGACCCTGGAGGGGAGAGAGTGAGTGACAGGGAGGGGTGCTGGAGATGGCCTTAGTCATCCTGGAGAATTAAAGATTTTATAGGTGATGTGTGAGCTTTCTGTTACTATAAGATACCTGAGAAAACCAATTTACAGGGGATAAAGGTTTATTTTGCCTCACAGTTTTAGAGGCTTCAGTCTATACTTGTTTGGCCTGATTGCTTTTAGGCCTGTGGTAGGGCAGCACCTCATGGTAGGAGCATTTGGTAGAGGAAGCTGCTTGTATTGTGGTGGCCAGGAAGTGAAAAAGAGCAGGGGCAGGATCTCCTGTCCCCTCAAGGACACTCCCCCAGTTACCTAACGTGCACTGGGCCCCACCACCTCCCAGTAGTACTGTAGTCCAGGGACCAAGCCTTCAGCACCTGGGCCTCCGGGGGACATTCAGGATGCAAGCTGTAGTGATGGGGATTTTATCTGTCTGAGGCAAAGATGGAGAAAACCCGCACCCAGGTAGCTTTCAGAGTTATAGCTCAGCCTTTTGGTTTTCAGCTGTTTCCCAGTTGCCCTAGCAACTGATTTTTGCTAAGTACTTTTTTAAAAAATGTACTAGAAACCAAGACTAAAGTACAAATCCAAAAGGATGTATATCTCCATGCCATGAAGCTAGCATCACTGGTGGCCTGGGATGGCTTGATCTATGTGTTGTCACTCATGTGAGACAATGACCAGATCTTGCTCTTTCCTGAGAGAGGGCTTCAGGCTGTTCTCCTGCCCTCTCTGCAGTGGTGGCGGACCGCAGGTCGGCTCCTTGATCAGGTACAGGTATAGTTCAGGACTGGGGAAGGGAAGTTGGCCGATCACATTACGGACATATACTCCGGAAAGACTCTGCTCACCTATGGATGCCTTCACTGACCTGTTCTTGGTCCACGCAGATGGAAGCAGGTAACGAGTCAGGGACTGGAGAGGCAGGGAGAGCAGGAGACAGCGCGCCAGAGTTGAGGGTGACGTCAGTGTCCTTCTGTAGATCCACCTGGAAACCAGAACTGTGCTGGGCTGTGTTGAAAAGAGCACCATGGGCGTTTCGGGGGTTCTCAGGAAAACTGTTACTTTGCTTTCAACCTGGGGTCCTGCCAGTCTAGAGTTTCTGAGTGTGTGCCAGTCCCTCCCAGTTCCATTTCATGAGCTCGTCCGGGGCTTGGTAACCCCTCTGGCATAGACAGGGACTGTAGGGCTGTGCGTCTCACCCCATAGGTGGGGAAGCAGCTGCCAAGCTCTGCACAGCCCGGAGCCAGCTGTGCCTCTTCTGGATTTGAGACCATTAGGGGCACCCTCAGGCTCTCTGGACGGGCATATCACAGTTGCCCTGTTTGTCACCCGTGTGGGCAAAGGTTGGGGGTTTCCATTTCTCATGGAGACCGTGTTTCCCAGCAACAAGCTTTACCAGGGCTTCTGAATGGAGCATCTTGTGTTTTTGTTAAGCTCACGTTAATGGTGCTGAAGTCCTCCTAAGGCACATTTCTTTACCAGAAGTTATGCGCTTTTGTTATAAATATGCCCTGGCTTAGCGGCCTCATCAAGAGCCCCACTGGGGGAAATACAGAATTCTCACTGATTTTGCTTAATGGAACATTTTTATGGCAAAAATTTAAAACATCTTTAAGTAGTTTTATTAATGCCAGGTTTTTCTGTTTTCCTTGCCTTCAGTGAACTAGAACATAAAGCAGATTAATTTTCTAGTGACCCAAAGTAGCAGAGGCTCTTTGTGCCTAGTATTTTTATGAACAACTTTTGCAGTCATACATACATGGGTTTTCTTTCTTATAAACTCCATTACATACCAGACTGTATCACCCAAGGCCGAGTCCCTTCTTTCTTTCTCATGCGAAAAATTAAAGTGTGATCGCTGGTGGTCGGGTTGCCAGTGTAAAGTGCAGAGCCTTGTTCCAACCTTGTGTCTGTCTTCCCTCTCCTTCCACATTGGGACCTCGGCAGGCAGCCTCTCTCAGAGCGCCTGTTCATGGTTCATGTGTTGCTGTTCAGTAAACTTGGTTTGGTGTAGCACAAACATTTTTTGTTACCAGAACTTTTAATGGGCTCTGATGTTTGTGCAAAACCTTCCATAGATCACAGCATCTTGAGATGATGTGTCATGTTTGATCCCTGATGACCACAGGAAGACAGAACAGTGTAGAAAGCATATTTTTATAAATGTCTGATTTTTCTCTAGGTCTACGATAAGTTCCAAAGTCCTAAAATTGCTCGTAGAGTCAAAGTCTTAGTTACTGGGAGTGGTGTCTTGTCTTCTTTGTGTGGCCATGTTTCGTCTTCCACCTGGGCGTAGAGCAGGAAGCTGTGGATGTGTGTGTCCTCCTGAGTTTGTGGCCCGTGGCAGCCAGGCTGTGGCTCTGGTGCCTGCAGTTGCTGAGGAGGCACGTCCCTGCCCAGCCACCCCTGAAGCCCTGTGTTCCTCCCACAGGCCCGTTCATCAGCGTGGTCCTGTCCAAGCTGGAGAACATGCTGGAGAACTCACTGCACGTGAACTTGCTGCTCATCGGGATCATCACACAGCTGGCCAGCTACCCCCAGCCCCTCCTGCGCTCCTTTCTGCTCAACACCAACATGGTCTTCCAGCCCAGCGTGCGCTCCCTCTACCAGGTACGGCCTGGAGCCCACGCCCACATCCATGTCCCCAGCTGGTGATTTTCCATGTGCTGGTCTTCGGGGCTGCTCTCCTTCCTTTCATGGTTTTGTTGTTTTTCAGGAGCCCCACTGTCCTGAGTTGCTTTCCTTCCCTGTTTGTGATCCTAGCTGTGTAGACTCTTCTAGACAAATTGCAAAGCTTCATTTAGTTTGATGTTTGGAGGGTGCCCTACCAGGAACACCCAGGCAGTTAAAAATGAGCAAATGCCTAATATCATAATAGTTCCTGTAATGAGGGCTGTACCTGAAAGATGTATGGATAACTGAGAGTGGAATTCCACTGTGGGGCGTTTAACATCTTTACTGTTGCTCTTGACAGGTCCTTGCATCTGTGAAAAACAAGATCGAGCAGTTCGCCTCTGTGGAGAGAGACTTCCCAGGCCTCCTCATCCAGGCCCAGCAGTACCTGCTCTTCCGGGTGGACACGTCTGATGGGACCCCTGCGGCCCTAACCAAAGGTCAGCCGCTCTCTCTACGCTCTCTCCTTAAACTTCCAGATCCCCACACCCAGTTTGCATTTGCTGATGCTGCCTCGGTGCCTGGGCCCGGGAAGCATCTAAAGATACTTCGATTTTTACCCAACAGGAGGGAGCTCCTCTTAGTGTTAAATCTCAAGGGCAGTCTGCCTGGCCCGCAGCTGGCCTGTGTCCCCTTTGCAGGGTCTGGCAGGGCACTGGTTTTCTTGAGTGCGGTTCGGGGAAGGAGCTGATGTGTGGGGTGTCACTGGGCCACAGAAAATAAGCCAGCACCTTTGTGCCATCCGTGGCATTGTGAGCGCCCCCCAAGCTATTTTTTGGCCAGCTCTGTCCTGAGGAGCGCATCTGCTCTCTTTGCTATGTCTTCAGTGGCTCTGAGGCCAAAAGATAAATGTGCTTTAGGACTGTATGAGGTGAAAACCGTCCTTTGGACCAGGAGGAGTGAAGTTGTGTGCAGCCCCAGTTCCTGACTCGAGGCTGGGCATGCGGCTGGCTGGTGTGGGGGCAGTGAGGGCAGTCACGAGTGTGGGCCTGGGCGGCCTTGCTGGGTGGCCTCCTTCCCGCTCTGGCTCGGCACAGTTGATGCCCATTGTCTTCTGAGTTGTGACTCGGGCCTTGGTGAGCACAAACAGGACCAGCCCGATTCAGGAATGGAGCAGAAGCTGCACCGTGCTGGGAAGAGCCGCAAAGGACCGTGGTTAGATACCGGTGGCTTCTGGCTCCGTATACTGTGTTTTTACCCTAGGCTCGGTCTTCACTTACGTGTTACAGTTTGTGAGGCACTCTCCCAGGCAGTCGGGTTTCACTGCCAGACTGTGCAAAGGGCAGGAAAAGCCCCTTAGCTGCATTTTTGGTAGGGAAGCCGGAGAGAGGCCTCGGGCGGTCAGCTGGGGTCCTGAAGCTCAGGTGTCTGGGAGCTTGGCAAGACCACGCTGAGCTGGAGCCAGCGGGTTGTGGGGGGCAGTGGTGGTGCCACTCTTGCCTTGGGCTCTGCCCTGGCTTCAGGCTTTTCGGCAGGTGTGGATGTAAGGTGTGTGCTTGGGGGAACTTGTTCTCACTGGGTAGGGTCGTCAAGTTAGCAGCGAGGGTTGATACTTTTGTTTTCTTTCATTTTTTTGGCAGTACTAGGGATTGAACACAGAGCCTTCACACTGAGCTATATTTACAGCCCTTGAGGCAGGGCATCACTAAGTTGCCCAGGCTGGGCTCAAACTTATGATCCTCCTGCCTCAGCCTCCCAGAGTGCTGGGATTACAGGCATGTACCACCGTGCCTGGCAGTGTTGATGCTTCTTAAGGCCTGTGATACTCAGGAGTCTTTGTAGGAAGCTTCTCCTGGGAAAGAAGAATCTCCTGTTAATTGAGTGTTTGGGATGAAGCGCATAAATTCTTTCAGGTTGCCAAAGTGACACTGTCCCTTACAACTGGAAATTCGCTGCACTCAGAGTGAGATACTCTGAAGCACTTCCTGTGATGTGGCTGCCTGTAAATGAGTCGAGCTGGGGAGTCCTGGTGTCGCTGGCATGCTGAGCGACTTGGAATCATGGCAGGGGTCACAGAGGGGGCTCCCTGTGTCCACACTGCTGTGTCCTTTCCTGGCACCGCTGCCAGGAGATGAACAGCTCACGAATTTCCCTCCTCACTTCTGAAACTCCCCCGCATTAGTGCTGAACGCTGTCACGGCATTTCAGGAGCCGCGCTCAGTGCCGCCGGTTGTTCTACTTCGTCTCCGCCGCTCCTTTTCCTTCCAGTGCCGTGCGTGTGTGCTGGAATCTTGTATGAGAGGCATAACTCAGGCTCGTGCAGCGGAGCTGCTCCCTCACGCACCCCTTCGCCCCCTGGGGCCTCCGCATGGGTGTCCCTGGCAGCCAGGAGAGGACCGCTGCTCAGGCGGCTTCCTGTTGCCAGCGGCCACTGCCCTTGAGACTGTGGGTCTCTTGGATTCTGCCACTTGTCAGGCTTTTCTTTGCCCCTTCACATCCTTTAAGAACCACAGGCTGTGTACACGCAGTTCTTCAGCTGACTCACGCGTCCTAGAGGGGAGGCTGGACAGGGGCCGTCCGTCCCGGCAGGCTGGGATGGACAGGACGGGCTGCTTGCCGGGAAGGGACCATGACGCAGGTCGGCTTGCGTGGGATTTGAGAGCTCGAGGGTGCTTCGCGGGCAGTGAGCTCTCGGCCGCGTCCCGGTGGCAGCCCTCCCGGTGTGGCGGCTGCGCGGGGCCGTGGCGGGTGTCCCTCTTTTCCTTAGCCCGGTGCTTTTCTCCTTCATTAGCTAGGACTGGGCGCTGGGACTCAAACCGAGGAGGCCAACCCTAGCAGTGACACGGGTCAGCCTGGATAAGTGAGCGCGGAGAGCCTGTGTAGCGGGTACGAGGAGTGAATTCGAGTGAAAAGGCGGAGGTGGGACTGTGGGGCAGCTCCGCAGAGGGGCTGCACGCACAGGACGCCTTCACGCAGCAGCTGTTGGCGTGGAAGGGTTGCAGGCTGTGAAACCCACACCGTCCGATGGGGCTCAGCGCTCACCAAGCTCAGTGTGTGCAGCGGAGCAGACAAAACACAAACCCCAGCGCCAGTCCGAAGAGCAGTGCCGACCTTCACTGGCCTGTAAACCGGCTGGAAAGCCAGACCTGAGGAGGACTTCGGGGCAGGGTTGGGGGTGCTGTGAAGTCAGTGGTGGCTACACTTCCCCGCTGTGCCTTGGCACTTGATACCTGTTGCCTCATTTAATCCTGTGCCAGCTCCATGGGGTTTTGACAGGCAAGGAAAGGAAACTTGCATGAAGTCACTCAGCCAGTAAGTGACAGAGCCTGTGCTCTCAACCACCCTCCTTGGGCCTCTGAAGCTGGCTGAACAGACCCGGAGGAAGGGAACGCGGGGGAGGAGCCAGCATGGGCAGCGCGGGCTTGGGTTTGGGACTGGTGCCTGGCTGTGTGCCACCCCTGGGTTTCCAGCCTGTGAAGAGCGACGGTCGCGAGGGCCAGGGCTGGGGTGGTGAGTGGTGTCGCCCAGGCTGACCAGGGTGCCCTCGGTGACATCAGGACCTTTGTCCTCACTGTTGTCAGGGAACAGTGGGCGCTCCTGCCAAAAGGCTGTGGGAGACAGATTCGCAGCAACTCCACGTCTTCATGGCATGAACTGTGGAAGCTTTAATCTGAAATGATATTTAAAGCAGTAAAGTGGAAGATTTTTTTTTTAACACTAAAGACTATAGTAGTGAGATGTGGAAAGTACTATAAATGTCAAGAATTTTTAGTAGCATAGTTAAGAAACACTTTGAAGAGAGTGTTGAAAAATGGGGCTGAATTCTAAAAAGCAGCCAAAGTAATGAAGAGCTTGAATATAATGATTTAGAAGGAGCAATGAGAGTGTTCTGTAGGGGGCAGAAAGAGGCATAAATAATTCTGACAAATATATGAGGGCTGAAGATGTTCAGGAATTAGTCAGAGAAGTTGAACCATTTTAATTAGTAAAACTGATTTGGTATAAAAATGCAAATCTCTTGGCTATGTTAGAGCTTGGGCTCCCATCATCTTAGACCTTAGATTGAAACTGAGACGGAAAGTCCTACAAGCCCTTGGTACATGTTGGCTTCCAAGCCATTTATTGCTACTGGATCCCAATGGCTGCGGGAACGTTTTAGTCTGGTCTTTCCAGGACTCCAGCATCCTCTCCACTATTGCAGTGAAGAACTCTTTCTCCATCCTTCTGTATGGAGGCTGACGGTCCCGTGGTGGGCATCAGGGGGCCCGTGGGTCAGAGGAGCAGCTGCAGAGAGCACAGACCTTAGGGGTGGAGCTGCACCGTGTGACCTGGGCTGGCCTTGTGGAGGTGGCATAGTCATGGTCAGCCAGGAGAGTAGGCAGGCCGCCCAGTGTCCCTAACTAAACATCCAGTGAGCCCAGGCTTCACCTACTTGCTGCGAGTGGTAGGAGGGGCCTTTTTCATTTCAGTCCCTTTCCCCTTGTCTGGATGTGGAAGTGTCTCTGCCTTTTTTTTTCCTTCCTGGGGGTATCACTACGTTACCTGGCCTGGGCTCCAGGGACTGCTCCCTCCTGAGCGTCTGGGTAGCTGGGCCCAGAGGCACACACCACGGTGCCAGCTGGGGGGCTTCTTGATGCACCTGTGTCCTTGCCATAATTTCTGCATGAGGATGCTTAGGTCCTGGATAAGTCTCACATCACATGCTGATGCTGGGTCTCTGCTCGGCAGATATGGGAGTCACGGGGTGCTTAAGGGCTGTGTCTTCAGGATGTAGTCAGTCAGAAAAACTGCTGCCATGGTGACCCCTACACCAACTCCTCCTGCCCCAAAGGCACAGGCTTCACTTAGGTGGGCAGAAGGTCATGGAGAGTCCCCATGATGGTTTTCTTTCTGGTTTCAGATCCCATTCCAGAGGCTTCCAAGACCGGAAGTGGCAGGAACCTTTTGGATGGTCCCCCAAGAGTGCTTCAGCCCTTCCTGACCAACAGAGCCAAGGTGGCCGGGGCGCCCCCGAGCCTGCCCTTGGCGGTGAGGAACACCATGCTCGCCGCCGCCCTCTTCCCCGAGTTCCTGAAGGAGCTGGCTGCCCTGGCGCAGGAACACTCCATCCTGTGCTACAAGATCCTGGGGGACTGCGAGGACTCGTGCTGTTAGTGTTTTTAAAAACGTCTTCACAGGTTGTAGTATCTTGACTGAATGTTAAATGCAAAGCTGCTTGTCAAATTCTATTTTGATGTTTCCTGATGATACTTGATTTACGGAGGAGATTTCTGCGGCCCTCCTTTCTCCAGCCAGGACTTCTCCTGTGCGTTATGTAGAATGTAAGTCTCCGAGCAGATCGCTCCCCTAGGCAGATTGCTTTGCTCACTTTTCCCACCTCACACGTTTCGCTCGTTATCTTCCCAACCCTTTGAATCACTCCGCCTGCTGTTCAGATCGAATGGGGCAGACGCTGGGGCCCACTGATTTCTGGACGTGCCCCGTGGCAGCAGGCCAGGTTTCGGCAGTACACGAAGGCTCCCAGCATCTCAACGATGCTCTGCTGCCCTCTGCATTTTGGCTTTCATTTTATAAAAGGGAACAGTTAAGATGGAGCTGTTCTTGCCTTCATCACACAAACACAAGCCCTGTGCCCTCTGAACCTTCCTTCCGGGACTTTGTTCTCTCTGCACGCATTGCCTTATGGTATGGGAAAGCCCCTGGTCCATCTCTGGGATGTCCCGTGGCGTTGGAGAGAACCCGGAGTGCAGGGAATTATTTCTCGTTGCTGGAGAGCTCTCTTCAGTCCCCGCAACATTACCGAAACACTGAAGATGGCCTTATTTTAGTCAGATTTGCACAAATCGAAGTGTGCCTATGCAAACTGCTACTTTAGCTTTTAAGAGTTTGATCAAATGAAGAAAGTGTGGTGTGTACTTATGCAAGACAGCCATCATTATTTCTTAAAGTGTTTTAAGAGACGTTAATTTGTGAAGTGCTTCTATAGCGGGCTTTTTCAGGGGAGAGGCTGGAGTGGGGGCAAAACATAAAGGTCAGCTAAATGCAGCCTGTAAAAACTCTGGTCATTATTTTGACTTTTTTTTTTTTTCTGGCAAACATGTTGCACTTTGTAGAGAAATAGGCACGTGTGCAGCCCACGTTTTGGGAGCTGGGACATAAATGCATCCAGCTCACTGGAGCCCTGCAAAGCCAAGTGCCGCGTGGTGGCCGCTCCACATAGACACGCTGCTTTCTAAGGACAGCTTCATTGGAAGCCCCAGCCTGGGTTATTAGTGCTTCTCACTGCTTTTCAGCCTGCTCTAAGAGGCAAGACTGTCCGCAGAGCCATGGCCACGTGAAGCTACCTCCAACGGGGAGATGCACAGAATAATGGGGGGTTGAGAAGATGGCCTTAAGGAGAGAAGAAGGAGACGAAACCACGGGGGTTCATGGAGATTACATTGCACTCATGTGCTCGGGCCCAGGTCTGTGGGGAGAAGCAAGGAACCGGGACAAGCGTGTGTTTGGAGGGAGACTGGAAGGCCTCCCTGCCAGGCCCCGAGGGCAGCTACGGTCTGCTGGTTGTGCCCGGGGCACTCGTTTGTCTTAATCAGGCCCCGGTACAGGAGAGAAATGGGAAGGAGTCACAGCTGAGGCCCTGCTGTGCCAAGGCGAGGCTTGGTGCTTGAGGATCTTGCAGCGGCTGTATACTGAGAGAGGTGGAGACAGCCCGGCCTGGAGAGCCATTTTGCATTGTTCATAGCGTAGGCAAGAAGCCATGTTACCTGTCCTGGCACGTTTCCGACCTCACATTTGTCTGTCACGAAAACGGGTTTGCTCAGCGGTGGTACCGCAGCCAGGTCAGCTGAGGCACAGCTAACTGGTCTGCTCGTGGCTTCCGGATGCCTCGCTGTATTTGCAGAGCCCACAGGTCTCCAGCAGGAAAGAAGGAAGCTTCAGGTAGAAAAAGAGGGATAGTTAAACTGTAATATAGTATGCTCAAACTGCTCTGCACAGGGATGTGTCTGGTTGGTTGGACCTGCCAGGTCACAACACGCGGAAGCCGTGTCTGCTAGTGGTGTTCTGCGGCTGCGGGAGCTGGTGTGCTGGCAACTCACCGTGAGTCTGTTTCTTTGTCGTAGAGCACCGTGGGCCCCGTGTGGAAGGTGCCCGTTAAGACAGGGAGTGACTTCGTGCCTGTCTTTTTCAGTAGGTACTGAAGCAGAGTTACTTTAAAAGGAGGACAGAGGCCTGGAATGGGCATGAGAGGCAGGAACTTTGTTAGTGGTCAGCTCTGACGACTGCTGTCCTCTCACTTCGGGAGCTGGAGACTGGTTGTTTGTGCAGCCGTCACAGTTCCCCAGGGGCTGTGCCCAGAGTCTTACAAAAATGAAGTCAGAAAACTGACCCGGCCTGTACTACGGGCGTCAGAAAGCCTGCGTGGTTGGGCACAGTGGCCCAGAATGGCTCACCTGGGGCAAGCAGCAGAGACCAGAGCTATCAACAGGCCAGGAAGAGACCCCGAGAAACACTGTCCGAGGCAGCGCTGAAGATGCCAGACAGGCGGGTGATGACGGGAGTGCCTTACGGGACAAGATTGGTCTAATGAAGAAGGTTCCAGCCATCAGGTAAACAGGCAAGGCCCTTAGAGGTGTCTTTTTTGTTTTTTTAATAAGTTTTGGGCAGAGATTTTAAAGACCTTCGACATGGCCCAGAAGTGGCTCCTCTCCTGGGAGCAGCCCGCGTCGGCTGCCCTGCTCCTCGACAGAGCAGACCTCCTGATGAGCCCTGGGCTGCTGTCACTGTCCACCCCAGTGTCTTGGGAGTCAAGGTGAGCGGCGGGTTCCTGGAACATCACAGCACTCACCTCAGTGCATAATTCAGGGTCTGATTCAGCTGTCTAGACTGAGTGAATTTTCTGGTTCAAAATATGAGAGGCACTGGCATATTTAAAATTGATTTTCTGCAATTGTTCAGGCGAATGTTTGCAAAATTTTAAACAGCAGTTCCACCTTAGGTCCAGACTAAAGCACAGTTTCATGGGGGTAAGTGACCGTTTCCCAGCCGTTAAGTGGAGATGCAGGAATAGCTCATCAGAGATGTGATTTTCTTACATCAGTAGAGACTTCCTTTCCCTGGTATTCAGGGGCACTGTGAAACGGTGCCTGCTTGGTAGAGCATTATTTAGAAACTCCTTTGACATGCTCAGGTTGTCAAGTGGTCAGCCCTTCTCCGGGCCCTCGCAGCGCCCTTCCACAGCAGGGGTTTTGACCAGGGCCAAGTGTGGCTGTTGGTTTTCAGTGCATGCAGACATCGTGGGGCCAGGGTGTTGTCAGCAAGTGGCCTCTTGTGCTCATAATCAAGAAGCTGGCTGTACGAGTACTGGGGTCCCGTTGCAAGTGTTCAGTGTCTCTGCAGTGTCATGTGGCCTGACTGCCAGATCTGTGTAGAGGTTTTGGGCAGTGGATAATCACTCTAGCTTGGTGTTCGGGTCACTTTCAGTAGGTGGATGTCACACGTGTGATGTTAAACACCTCCCTGCACCCCAGCTGTCCTTTAAGGGCAGTTCCGTTTGACTGCTGTCAGCTCTGCATTTAGGGAAATGTCTGTCATGCTGGCTTCTGTGAAATACTTTACGGCAGGACAGCTGTGCACTCGCGCCTCAGGTTACCGGCAGGGTCAGCGTGAGGGGAGGGCTGCCGCAGTCCTGGGCCCGTGCAGCAGTCCTGGCTTCTGGAACAGAGCTCCTCTGGTGGCGGAGCCACGGGGTTTTAAGTCATTCGAGGAGCCATCCTAGCCCCTTCTTGCTTCAGCCTCCAGCCTGTAACTGACGCCAAACAACAGTGCAGAACGTGTCCCCCAGTTTATGTCCACGCCACTCACGTCAGCGAGGACGCGTTTTACGAGGATGGAGTTGATGTTTTTCCTTTCTTTCTGAATGACCATCGTAAACCTTGCAGAAAAAACTCTTGGAAGACTAAGAATGGGCTTTGGGCTAATTTCGCCCCAGTAAATCCTCTCTATATTCAAGCACTTTCAGGCCATGACGTTGTGGAGGACAGATGATCCTGGCAGCTCTTTAACTGAGTGAACGGCCTTTCCCAAGAGGCTTTTCGAGAGGCTCTTCAGGGGAAAGGAGGGCCAGGCTGGGGGAGCTTCACCCTCAGCACCCCCGAACTGATGATTTTAGCAGGGTGCTCTTCCCCGACCGGCTGTGAATTGGGCCCCAGGCTTACGGGCCGTGGGTGACCCGAGGCGCTCCCAGGTAAGAGGGCTGACAGCAGCAGGGCTGGCGGCGGGCTCTGCGGCGATCTCAGGCAGCTCGGGAGGAGCCCGTGTTCGCTGCATCATCTCACAGCTGGTGAGGATGCTGAAGCTCTTGGGCAGATCACGCGTGCTGGAGCCGATATTTTACTGGGACAAGCACACAAAGACTCCCTGTAGCCAAGCCCTCCTTTGCCCTGAAGATGTTTGAAGGGAGAGAATACAGTGTTGATGACCCTGAGTGGTCTTTGCTCGGCCACTTGACGGAGGGACTCGCACGCCTTCCCCTCATCGCCCCGGCATGCCTCTGTCTAAAACCTGCTCAGGAAGCCAGCCGCCGCCCCACTACTCCTGGGAATGGGTAGGTAACCTGCCCCTTCCCCGTCACGGTGAGTCCCTAGAAGATGCAGCTACACTCAGATGAGAAAGTCCCTAGTTCTGTACCACACTGACCAACCTAAGCTGAGGGTGCGTGTGCGCCAGGCAGTTGGCGCTCTCCTCGCAGACCAGCAGTAACTAGAGGAACAAAACATGCGAGAGGTCTCAGGCGAAACCTCCGCTTGGTGAACGACCCGAGTGTTTTTCTGTCTGTACCTTGAGGCACAGAAGTTCCCTTTGTTGCCTAAGCCTGGACAGATGCAAAAAGCTACTTCCTAGACCCAGTGACCCCAAATTTAAAATCCTAGTAGTCAGCAGTGTCTCTTGCAAAGGGGCCCCCACAAAAGACTGTTAATTTGTGAATCAGAAAGCTTTTCTGGAATTCTCCCTCTTTGCTAGGCAGCCTGCTGAGGGCCACGGCTCACAGCCCTGCCTTCCCACCAGAACCATCCAGCCCGCCTCCTAAGCAACGGAACACGGTTTGGTTGAGGTTTGGCTGGACCAAGTAGAGCTGTTCCAAAGGTTTTCTAGCACCCCGCCCCCGCTGGTATACACCCATCAACCTGTGTGTGTGTGTGTGTGTGTGTGTGTGTGTAGGGCTGTCTGTACAGGTGTGTGTGTGACTGTGACAGATGGCAGTGGCTTCAGTACGGCACCAACTCATACATTTTAATGAGATTTCCCCTAAATGGCACAAACAGAAGCAGACTAAATTTGTACTCATGGGAGAATGAAGTTGCGTTTTACCAAGGTGTGTGTAGTGTAGCAGAGCTGTACTTGGTGAGTTTCTTGGGGTGTTATGTAAATGTGTCCTTCCATTATCTTGTCAGGTTCCCATCAGAGATGTGCTACAAATTTTTTCCTCATGGTAGTGGTGTCATCACGCAGTCTGGTTTGGGGGATTTCAGAAGTGACCTAGAGCAGGCAGTAGTCAGAGCTGGACGGGAAGCAGTCTTGCAGGACGCAGTGTTCGTGATGGCAGCACTGCTCTGTGGAGCTGGTCGGACGCAGTTTGCACTTGACCTGAAGTTTGGGGAAACCGTCTTAGCTGACTGCACTAGCCCTAGGTTTGAAATGGTCTGGGAAGAGCCTTCAGTGCTTTTGATAAGCTTTTGGTGAGAAGCATTTAGGAAAGAAAACCCAACTTTATTTTCTCTTACGAAGTAAAGGTCTTGCCAGATTTCCATCTCGGGGCGCCGCTGCTCATTTGTGTTTAACAGACATGCGGGGCGGGGGAGGCCTCCACCTGGTCTCTTGTAGAAGGGTGAGTGCACGGTACGTTCGCAGCCAGCAGTGTTCAGTGTAACACAAGGCGGGTTACATGGCTTGCTGGATTCTTAAACAAATGTAAAAAGAAAGCTTGTCCTCACGCTTGTCTCAAGTGAACTGCACAACTAGTTTCTTCTCTCTGCTTGCTGCTGTGGCTGGGCGCACGGGGCACTTTCCTCGCTCGCTCAGGGAAGCCCCGAGCACGTCTGCGGCCGGAACATTGGCTGCTTAGGTGCTGATGGTGTGCGTGCTTTTCCCCAGGCTCGCTGGTCCCCACAGACCTGCCTTTTCTTGTTCCTGGTAGGCCAGGAGTGAATTTTAAAAATCAGGGCCTCTGAAGACTTGTTCCCCGTATCAGTTTACAGGTACTTTTAAAAAAGAGCTTTTGCAGCTGTGTGCGCGACACACCTGCAGCCCAGCACTGAGGGAGACAGATCACAAGTTCAAGTCCCTCCAAGGCAGCTCAGTGAGACCCGCCTCACAACTGAGAAAGGGCCGCGCATGGAGCTCGGCGGTGGTCCCTGCTTTTGATTCCTACTACTGGGTGCGGCCGAGGGGAATGATAACCCAGCATTTGCAAAACTGGTCTTTAACCCATGTATGCCAAAGGTTGCAGGTTTTTGAATTTTTGCACTAAATTCATATGTTATAAAATATATATATATATATCAAGGAACAAGAACTTGAAGAGAAAAAATTTTATGTCCCATTGTTATGTGCCGTTCCAAAAATGGAACACTAGACATAAAAGGATTAAAGGAAGCATTGTGAGCCTGAGGCACTAGACATGCAATGAACAAAGGGGCCCTGTGACTGAGGGAGTGTTACTGTCACGCAGACAGGGGCAGAGGCAGCGAGGCCTTCATTGCCGTGCTGCCAACTGCTCCTCAGTTACTGGAAGGTCAAGATTTTGATTTACTCACTTGCAATCTTGTTCTTTTCAAGCAAAACAAATCCATGTTACAGCTTTCCTTCTTTTTGTCCTGACGGTGTGGGGGGTGTCAATCTTACACAATCTTTGAAGTGTAAGTTAATTTTTACGTGCTATTTCAATATATATTTTATTCATTAAATTTATTTGAAAACAGTTCTGTTGTCCTCAGAACGTTCATTGAATCTCTGACCTGTGCTTTCAGGACCCCTAGGAAGTTGAACGGGCAGTGTCGCCTTTCCTCAGTAGATGTGCATCAACCTTCACCCCAGCGCCCTAAACAAATGTGTTTACATGGCACCCATTTGCTTTGTTTTCATCTCCGTTAACCTATTCTTAGTATAAATATATCGTATCCACATTCGTCTCTTGATCACTGCTCATCCCCAGCACCTGGGCCAGTGACGCCAGGCCACGGAAGTGCTCACAGCGTCTGGGAAGGCACTGCACAATGAAGAGCGTGTAGGGGGGTCACACTGTTTGAGGCGTGTTTTATTCAGCTGTGGAATACCCGCGGAACGTGCTCTCGCCTAAGCACTGGTGCAGCTGGCCGGAGGGTTTCGGTGTCACTGAAGAAAGGGCCGTGGGTGGCTGCCCCCCAAAGCACAGGGTCTCAGAGGACCCGAACACGTGAACTGTAACTCACAGAAAGTGTGTCCAGGCCAGGGACCGGGACGCCAGCCTGTGCGGCACACGGACGTCAGGTTTCACGGGCCGCTGTCCTCCCTGGGCAGGGGACCCCACACACCTCATGACGACAGCCTCTCGAGGGTGTCCTTTATCACAGCTGGGTCTGCTCGGTTTAGGGTCGCCTTCCGGACCAACCCGATCAGTTTATTAATAGCTCTGGGGTTTCCCTTCTTCATATCCATTACCTATGAAGAGAAGAAAAAGAGCCTTATAACTGAAAATCCTCAATTAAGGTTTAATTTTAATGCAAATTAAATCAGTTGTCTGCCCTTAATATTGGACATAAAATGAGGAAGGGGAAAAGAAGGGGGATTAGCTAGTGAGGAGGTTTCCAGGCTCCCGGGAAGCCAGTTGCAGCTCTGCCTTGTAATTAACGCGAGCACAAAGATGACCAGGGTGGATCTCGCTGACTGACAGCTGAAGGAGCTGGCACGTGGGCACCAGGACATTCCTCTGAGGTGCCGCGATGACAGGATTACTGGGTCTGCGAGCCGGGAGTGCCTCATTCTCCAGTGACCTTCTCCAGCCCCCCCTCGCCAAGAAGATGCGCAAAGTGACAGCCCTCACAGAGCTTTGGTGCTGGGGTGAGCTTGATGGGGTTGGGGGACAAAGGCAGGAGGTGCTGGATTCCTATCCGAGAACTCGAGAACTGCAGGCCATGGGGCGCCGCACGGACCACCCGCCTGGCTCCCGCCAGGAACGAGCGCTCGGCGTCTCCGCAGCAGAGCGCAGGACCGGCCTGACGCCGAGTGTGTCCTTATCAGCTGCCGCAGATGAGCGGGAAGATGCAGACTGCGGGCTCATTTTCCTTATCAAGAGCTCTTTAGTGTCCCTGCACGCTGATGAGTGTGCTGGTGTTATGCTGAAAGAGATGCTAGCACATTTTTCCCCGCTGAAGAGTCTCTCTGACAGTATGATGAGACTTGGGGAGGGAGGGCTGCCGCGTGTAGCCCTTCTGTCCTGTACTACACTAAGAACACAGATGACTTGGGCTTCCCCTGTGCTCCTGTCCAAGGATTTTCTCCATCATTTAGAAGTAATTTTCTTTTCTGCCTTTCTTCCCACCCCTGCAAGGCAAGCAGTGGAAGCGTGTCCCTGTCCTCTTCTTTGCAGCCAGGCGGGGTGGCCCAGCACTGCGAGGGCCTTGAGAAGCAGAGCTGGCCGCACGGACCGGGCATGCGGACCCGGGAGAGGGTGAAGGCAGGGAGTGGAAACCTGGATGCGCCGCGCTGGACCGTGCGCCTTCAGGCTCAGTACTGAGTCAGCACGGAGTCTGTACCTCCACAGCGTCAGTGCCGGGGTGGGGTTCCCCGACAAGGAAGAGTGTTTTTCCAGTGGCCACCTCATTTCATCACTTTCGACCTTAACTAGATAGCTGACACAGATAAGGAGGTGATTATCGATGAAACTGGGCCAGCGCTTAGGAAGAGCCTAGGGCTGCAGCAGGGACCTGGAGCGGGCATCTGGCTGTGTCCCTGGGATGGCCTTTCGGCTCAGGAAGCTGCCCTCCCTCTGCTGCGTGTGACGGCCCCGCCCCGCCTGCGACAGTTACCACTTGAGGGTGCCCCTCCATCATGGACTGGCAGAGCCGCTCCAGGGCCTCTTGGTCCTGCATCAGTTCCAGCTGCTTCTCTGAAACGATCTGCGCCGCAGTCTTCGCCTCACCCTTCCACAGTTCCTCGAACACCTGCGGCCAGAGGGAGACGGGAAAGTGAGGAGCCGGCCCTTCCCCACCTCCACACACCTCAGCAGTGACGCAGGGCCGGGGCTGGGAGCCCGGGTTCAAACGACGCTCGGCGGTAGGGCCTGGCCGCAGGGAAAGGGCACCTGGCCGCTCCCCAACAGCCTGACAGGGCCGGGGTGCTGCCACTCTCCGCGGAACTGAGCAAACCCGTCTCTTCTGAGGTGGGATGTCCTCCCTCCTGCACAGGTCCGGGGGTCCTGGGCCAGCCAGGCAGCCTTGGTGCCCCCGGAGGTGGCAGGTCCTGCCCTCTTGCCATCTCCATCCGGGTGGCTCCTCTCCAGGCAGGCTGTGAGGTGAGACACGAACGCTCAGAGGACTCCTGCTGCCACCGTCGGGGAGCTGGTGATGGCTCTGTCTGTGTCCACTGAGCTAATTAACAGAAGTGACACTGGGAGGACAGGCCACGTGGTACAGAAGTAACCACTGAACTGAAATCCGGAAACTCGGCCTACTGGGAAGTGGGATTTATGGAGGGAGGGGAAAGCAGCCCTATAATGAAGACAATGTGGAGAATAATGAAAATATAAATCACAATAAACGTGGCCTCCCACATTTATCCCTTTAGGTAGAGCCAGACCCAGAACTGACTAGGATAATTTACGGTTGATGGTCTGTATATTTTCTACTTCAGAAATGCTGACAACAACAACCAGTCCCCAAACTGATCAAACTTGGGGAAAGGAAAACACCTTTAGGGAAGGCGTTTCCTGGGTGGTGGCTGGCCTCATTGCTCTTGTTTTTCTAGTGTGAGCTGGGTGTGCAGGGCTCCTTGGTGGCCAGCATCCACCACCTCTTGGCTGGTCATCACTGCATGCCTACAGCTCTGAACGCTGGCTTGGGCTCGGCTTGTGGAGCCACCGCGCTTGGACAAAGAGCTCTGCGGTAACCGGCCCTCCCAGCCAGGCCAGCAGAGGGACTGATGCTCTGGGTCTCAGTAGGGCTTGAGTTCTTCCCAGTCTGAGTCAAAACAAACCACAGATACTTAGCACAGCCTTGAGAGACCTTGTGCCTCAGATGGTGCCATGGTACGGGCAAAACAGGGTCTGTCCACTGGGTCCTTCTGTAAGCTCCTCACACCGTGCCTCTTTGGCTACCACTACCCAGGCATGGCTGCTCAGATCTAGTCTCAAGATGCTTAGCCTGACCAGGAGGAGGGCAGGAGAGGGCATTAGCCAGAGCAATTAGATAAAACAAAGATAGGAATTAGATAAAAAAGACGGCATTAAAAAGAGGGCAAAAAAAAGAGGGCATTAGCCAGAGCAATTAGATAAAAGAAAGATGAATACAGATAGGAAAGGAAGAAGTGAAATTATCGTTACTTACCAACGAAATGACCCTTTACACAGAAGACCCCAAAAACTCCACCAAAAGGCTCCTAAAGCTAATAACCAAACTCAGAGTAGTATAGCAGGATACAAAGTCAACACTCAGAAATCAGTAGTGTTCCTGTATACCAATAACAAACTCACTAAGAGAGAAATTACAGAAACAATACTGTTTACACTGGCATGAAGAAAAATGAAATACTTAGGAAATAACCTTATCAAGGAAGTAAAAGATCTCTGTAATGAAAACTACAGTCCTCAGGAAAAGGAGATCAAAGAGGGTATCAAAAACTAGAAAGATACTCCCACTCCTGGACAGGCAGAACTAATATAGTCAAAGTGGCCATACTTCCAAAATGGTGATACAGGTTTAATGTAATCCTAGTCAAAATACCAACAGCATTTTCCTCACATATTTAGAGAAAACAATCCTAAGATTTGTTTGGAACCAGAAGAGACCTAGAGTAGTAAAATGGACAAAGGAAAGATAGGAGGCATCACAATCCTGGACTTTAAGTTATACTATAAAGCTACAGTGATAAAAACAGCATGGTATTAGAAAAAACAGACTTGTGGATAAGTGGAACAGAATAGAGGATGCAGAAACAACTATAGGCACACTGAATTACCTTTGCTGGAGGAAAGATAGCCTCTTTAACAAATATCTCTCACCATGCACTAAACTAAATTAAAAATGAATCAAAGAAAAACTATTAAAACAGAAATGCTTAATCTGCTGGAAGATAGAATAGGTAGAATTTATGAAGATGTAAGTGTAGGTGAAGACTTTCTGAACAAAATCCTAGTTGCACAAGAAATACAAACAACAAATGTAAGTGTAGGTGAAGACTTTCTGAACAAAATCCTAGTTGCACAAGAAATACATACAAATGTTGCACAAGAAATACAAACAACAAATGGGATTTGTTGCACAACAAATACAAACATCAAACTAAAAAGCTTCTGAACAGCAAAGGAGACCAACAACAGAGTGAAGAGACAACCTACAGAATGGGGAAAATTTTTTGCCAGCTACTCTTCAGAGGGCTAATATCTAGAATATATAAAGAACTAAAAAAATTAGACCCACGAAACTTCTTTGAGGGTAAAACTGCTATATTGAGGTGATATTTACTGTATATAATTTTCTGATTTATCTTAGATTTTGTTATGGAGCTATAAATCTTGTACCTAAGGTTAAAGGAGGCAAGTTAATAGTTACCACGGTTTATCATTCTCTAGACTGTTCTTGATGCTATTGTTATTATTGATCGTACTACTTTAGCCAACAGAACATAGTTGTGATCACTATGGAGGTTGTCTGGAGATCATAAACAATACCACAGTCCAGTACCAAAGAGGTGGGTGCTAGGCCAAATAGGAAGCAACTTCTCATCCCTAATAGATTGAAGAGACAGGATTTTGGGACAGACTCAAAAGCTGAAAGCGAGCTAAACCTCGAAGACATCTCTGAAAGGTGGTCATTTCCTAAGGAGGTCTCAATACTAGTAATAATGCTACTTACCATAAGCAATTTATAAGTATCAATGCAGAAAACAAATTTTAAAAATTAGAAAATAAGACGTGGAAGCAAGACCTCCAGTTCACCTACGGCAAATCTGGGGTGCACTGAGGTGGAAGAACTCAAAAGCCACCCAGCAGAACTATTTGAAATAGCAGCAGTGGAAGTAAAAAAGCAGATGAATGAGGTCCTAGAAAAAAACAAATCAGGAATAATTACACATAACTAAAGAGATGATGACCATAGTGAAGGTTATGGCTAATGAATCCAGAGTAGATACAGATAAAAAAATAGAGAAAGGAGCTTAGGAAAATGATGGAAAGTATGAATACCCAACATAGGAAAGAACTGGATTCCATGAAACAGATTCAAACAGATATCCAGGAGATTAAAAATTCTATTGAAGTATGCAGAGAACAACCAACCAACCAACCAGAATATCAGACCTAGAAGATATGTCTGCAGTTACTAATTATCAAGTGAAAGACTTCTTAAAAACAGCAAAGGACCATAGAAAATCAATCCAACAGCTGCTAAACAATGCAAAGTACAACAATAGAAGACTGGAATCAATAAAAAAACAATGCAAGAGAGAGAAATAAAAGGAATAAGGATAGGAAGGGAAGAGGTTAAATTATTTGTGGATGATGTACTCTAAATAGAAGACCGCAAAAATGCCACCAGAAGACTTCTAGATTTAATAACCAAATTCAGTAGTGCAGCAGGATACAAAATCAGCACTCAAAGTCAATAGCATTCCTGTACATAAATAATTAACTCACTGAGAGAGAAATTAGGGAAACAACATCTTTCACAATAGCATCAGAAAAAAAAAGTAGTACTTAGGAATCAGTCTAACAAAGGAAATAACAGACTTTTACAATCCAACTGCAATACTCTGAAAAAGGAGAGGAAGAGCATATCAGAAAATGGAAAGATATCCCTTGTTCTTGGATTGGTAGAATCGGCATAGTAGAAATGGCCATATTCCAAAACTGTTACATGGATTTAACGCAATCCTGATCAAAATACCAATAGCATACCTCACAGAACTAGAGAAAACATCCTAAAATTCACTGGAATCAGAAGAGACCTACAAAAGCAAAGCAATTCTAGGCAACAAAGGCAAAGCAGGGGGCATCACAATCACTAACATGAAATTATACTACAAAGCTACTGTGATAAAAATAGCATGGTACTGACAAAAAAACAGACCTAAGGATCCATGGAACAGATTAGAATAGGCATAAACAACTCCAAACACATTCAGCCACCTTTGACAAAGAGGCCCAACACCTTCACTAGAAGAAAGCCTTTTTAATAAATGGTGCTGGGAAAATTGGCTTTCCACATGCTGAAGATTAAACCTAGACCCATATCTCTCACACTGCACTAAATTAAGATTGAAATGGACCAAAGATCCAAATATTAAAACAGAAACATTTAATATGCTGGAAGATAAAATAGGTAAAGCTTTTGAAGACACAGGTATAGGCAAAAAGTTTATGAACAAAATGCTGACTTCACAGGAAATATTGCAAAGAATCAATAACTGGGATCTCATTAAAAAGCTTTTCCACAGTAAAAGACACCAATGACAGAATGAAGAGACAACCCACAGAATGGGAACATTTTTTTACCAGCTATTCCTCAAAAGACTAACGTCTGGAATATATAAAGACCCAATCCAAAAATAGGCATCTGAAATGAATAGACACTTCTCAGATGAAGAAGTACAAACAGCAAATAAGTACATGAAAAAATGTACAACATCACTGGTCATTTGAGAAATCAAGATAACCAGTAAAAAATGTGGCAAGACATTTGCTGGTGGAGGAAAAGGGACCCTTTTCCACTGTTGGTAAGAGTGTAAACCAGTATCACCAGTATGGAAATGAGTATGGAGAGTCCTCAAGTAGAGTGTCCATCTGACCCAGCTATTCCCCCGCTTCTAAGTATCTAGTTAAAGTCATCATACCATAGCAATACATGTATTCCCGTGTTGAAAGCAGCACAATTTATAATACCAAATCTCACGAACAGCCCAGATACCATGAACACATGAATGGATAAAGAAAATATGCTATTTATATACAGTGGAGTACTACTCTGGCATAAAGAAGGACAAATGAGGCATTTTTAGGTAAATGGATACACCTCGAGACCATAATCTTAAGTGAAACAAATCAGACACTTAAATTTCACATGGTTTTCTTGTATGAAAAACCCAAAGTGAGGTGCAAAATAGAGGACAGATATTAGGAAGCAGAAGAATTTTTTCAGTGGGAAGGGGAACAAGAGATGCAGGGGAGGCAGAAAGGGAAAAGGGATTTTCTAAAAAGCTGAAGGAAAAGAAACGGCTTTTGCAAATGGGGAGAGGGAGGAGACAAAAATCAACGAAGCTGTTGTGTACGTGTAGAGATTTCCTGTGATGAGTGTGGTCGTTACCTACCGCAGACACGCACTGAAGAGAACAGCCAGGGGAGGCGCTCAGGCCCTCCTCCAGGCACCCGCTCAGGCCGCGAGCGGGGGCTGGGGGCGGAAGTGCTCCGTGTGGCTCATCCCAGGCAGCTGCCCCTGAGCAAGTGGCAGGTGTCTCTGCCCCCTTTTCCTGATTTTTCTCGAGTAAGAATTACATTTTTAAATGTACCTTTCTAGTTACTAAAGTATGTGCTGCAGAAAATAAGGAAATGTAGGTAAGATAAAAAAAACAAAGCCCTCCTGCATTCCCATTCGCTCAGGACAGCCAGTGTCGGCACTTCGGGGTTTCGCTCCCGTCCTTTTGTTTTGTAGCAGGGTTGTGACCACAGGTTATGTGCAATTGGTACCCTGTTTCTCACGTAACGGAAGTACGTAGATTAATAAAATCCAGCACCTGCCAGGTGCATTTGTCATAATTCTTATTGGTAGGTATTCAGGCTTTGGTCAGCATTTACTTCATTTGCACAGCTCCTAGAAACACGTCTGCCTGAAAACATCCAACACCGAGGAGGCGAGCAGACCCCTCACGGCCTGGCGCGGCCGGCACCCCGCGAGGACTGGCCCCCCGGGGGTCTCCACGCGCTCTTTCGGGTGCGAGGTGGCGCTGTGGGTGCCGGGGCGTGCCGGACCCCGTGGTCACTCCTGGGCTTGCCTCTGCCCGCACAGAAGAGGGGGCCGCCTCTCGGGACCCGGGCACGCCGGGCAGGCCGGCGCGGGCTCGGCCCTGGCCTATGACCAAGTCCGGCGGGAGCCCGATGGCTCAAACGCCGACTGGATTTGCCTGGACCAAAACCACCGAGGGTGGTGACGTGGGGGTCACTTGCAGGCCCAACACGGTGCCTTGCCAGGCAGGGGCTGCCCCCGGGAAGCAGCGGCAGCGCTGAGGGCCGAGGCGGGGAGCCTGGCGGCGCGCTGTTCTGCCGCCTCCGCGGGTGAAGCGGCCCCGCTTCAGCGAGCGCAGCAGCGGACTCCTGCCCAGCCGAGGCCGGGGCCCC
>NW_004955471.1:6238420-6314396 GCF_000276665.1 Chinchilla lanigera
GCCCGCGCGTGCCAGCCCCCGCGCAGCGCTCCCGCCGCAGGGGTCCTGCTGGCGCCGCCCGGCCCTCGGCGTGAACAAATGGCCACAAGCCGGGGAGCCCCCGTCACCCGACACCGGGCGGCTCTCGCGGACGGGGCCGCAACTCGCGTCTCAGTCCGGGGACGAACGCCACACACCGTTCCCGCAGCCCGACAGCTTCTCCAGGCGAAGCAATTTTTATTCTCTTGAAGGAAGCCACACGCTGCCCGCCTGCTCCTTCCTCTCCCGGGCTTCGGAGTCAGCGTGCGGAGGAAAGGCCTACTCGGGGAGGGGACAGCCACACCGGACGGGACCCCTCTTTGGCAAGCCGCGTGAGGTTACCCTAGGCAGGCACCGATACCTCCCCAAGCCCCCGCGGGCGGCACATGGTACACTGTGCAAAGCAACCAAAGCAACAAGAGCGACCGCGGGCGTGTGTCACCCGGCTTTAGTGTACAAGGCTCCCGGTGGCCTCTGTTAGATGTGGTGTCCGTCTCTCAGGACCCCCGGAGGTGCGGCTTGGCCCCACCGGAAGCCTCAGCTGGGGCCAGCGGGTCACCTGCACGTCTTCAGGCCGCAGAGGGCCGGCAATGGTCTGTCTCGAGCTGTGGGCCCGGCGGGCTGGACCGCCTCTGGGGTCTCAGTCACACGCAGGCCCACCGTGCTGGGAGCCATCCTCAGGCTGGCTGTGACCTGGACAGTCCGGGGGTCCGATGGGTCCCGGCTGGCTGTGTCCTTAGTGAAGGGAGGACGCAGGGACTGCCACCTGCCACTCCAGCACACAGACCTGGACCTGTGAGACAGTCGCAGGAGCCTGCGCACGCTGATTTACAGCCTCCAAGTTTCTATTTCTGCTTTTGAAAAATAGGATTGTTTCACAGCAGCAACCTCGTAACTGCCCCGGCTGCAGGGTGTGGGGGATGAGACCGTAAACCTCAGCAGCTCTGCTGGAGCACCAGGGAAGAGCGGCAGTGACATGTGTAAGGGACGGAAACAGCGGCACCGATGTCAGTGAGACACAGGTGGAAGAGGCGGATTAGAACAAATTAAACACGAAATGGGAGATTCTCTGGAATTGAGGATGTTCTCAGCACCGGATGGGTCCTCCCCAGCAGCCGGCCACACGGTCGCCTGTCTCCTGCCCACCTCATCGCCAATGAAGCCTCCTCCGTTCGTCAGAGGCCAGCCCAGGAGCCAGAACCAGAGCCTCTGTCTACTCTCAACTGTAGGTTTCTAAGGCCCAAGGCACACTTGGACTTTTCAGTTAAAATTTAGGAACCTAACTGCACTGCACTTTTTCTCCTTTTTAAAAAAGCACACTGTTAAAGGACAAAGAGATGTCCAATGTCATCAGTTGTTAGAGAAATGCAAAAAAGATGTTAACATAAAATTAGTCACTAGAGAAATGCAAATCAAACCCACAGTGCAATACACTTCATATAGGATGGCTATAACGAAAGATGAACAGGAAGTCTTCGTGAGGATGTAGAAGAACTGAACCCTCATACATTGCAGGTGGGAATGTAAAATGGTATGGGCATTTTGGAAAACAGCTTGGTAGTGTTATGGTTTAGATTTAGCTGTCCCCCAAAGACTCTTGTGTTCAGAGGTGGGGCTTTTGGAAGGTGACTGGATCATCAGGGTGCTACACTTACCAGTGGATTAATCCATTGATGAGTTCAAAGATGAATGTGCTATCAGGAGATGGGGCCTGATCAGAAGACTGCCACTGGAGGGATGACCTAGAAGGCTGTGTTCTTGTTCCTGGCTCCTACCTTGTCTCTCTGTTTCCTGGTCCTATGTGTTGAAAACTCCCTGCACCATGCCCTTCTGCCATGCTGTTTCACCTTTAGAGCCAGCAGACCATGGAATGAACTCTCTGAAACCACAAGCCAAAATAAACCTCTCCTCAAGTTGTATATAATATATATTTTGAGCTAGTGAGAGAAAAGTGACCAATATAGGTACTTCCTCAAAATGTTAAGTATGGAGTTACCCTATCAGTCAGAAGGTTATTTGTATACGTATATATCCAAGAATTTTGAAAACATATGCTCAAACATAAACATGGGTATGAATATTCAGAGCTGCATTATTCATAAGAGCCCACAGGTGAAAACAATGCAGATGTCCATCAATTAATGAATGGATAGAAAAAAATGTGGTATATCTGTACACTGGAATATTATTTAGCCATAAAAGGAAGGAAGTGAGGACATGTTACAACATCAGTGAACCCTGAAAACATTATGCTTAGTGAAAGAGCCAGAATTAGAAGTCCACATATTGTATGATTCCATTTATACTAAATATCAGGCATAGGCAAATCCACAGAGACTGAAACCCGATGAGGCATTTTCTAGGAGGAAGAGTCAGTTGGAATGATGAGCGTGGGGTTTCTCTTCTGGGAGGATGAAAATGTTCTGGAACAGACAGTGGCTATAGCTGAACAGCTTTGTGAACAGAATAAAACACCAATGAGATTTTTCAAGATGGCAGAATAGCAGCACCAAGCATTCACTGCTCCTCTACAAAGAACCACTCAAGCAACAGGTACACAGCTGCAGTGACCAGGGGGACACTGGAAATCAGCAGCAGAAAAGCAGAAACCTTGTAAAATTTAGCGACCTTGGACCACAGCACAGAAAGAGAAGCCAAGCCCCACCTCCACACCTAGGGGATGGGGAGTCTCCCCATTGCAGAGCTGAGGGTGAAAGAACCCAGCAAACTTAATCAGTTTGGATGCTGGCAATCCTCGCTATCAGAAGGTTTCACAGTCCTCAGGATTGCTCATCATGGTGGATGACTAACATGAAAGCTGCATAGCAGCCTTGCTTTGGAAAAGGGCCACACATTCTTAGACTATGAAAAGACTTCTTAGTGGAAATTTCTGGGCCAGAAGTGACTTGCGTGAAGTCCTAAATGAAAATAACTATCAGCCAAGATTACTATACCTAGCAAGGGTATTCTTTAGAAATGGTGAAATAAGGACCTTCCAAGATAAACAAAAATTGAGGAATTTATGACCACCAGAGCAGCCTTACAAAGATGCTTATGGGAGTCTTACACCCAGAAATGAAAGAAAGATAACTGCTATGATGATCACATGTGAAAGCATAAATCCCACTAGAAGAATAGATACACAAAAGAGAAAAAATACTCAAACATTATCAATGCTGTAAATCATCCAACTATAAAGATGAACAAGAGAAAAAGAATAAAGAAGAAAAGAAGAAAATCAACAAAATGACAGGCATCAATCTGCCACTTTCAATTAAAAGATTCAGACTGGCTGCACAGATTAAAGAAAAAGACTCAACAATTTACTGTCTACATGACACTCTCTGTACAAGAGAAGACTGAAAGGTAAAGGGTAGAAAATGATATTCCAAGCAAATGGAAACCTAAAACCAGAACTAGCTCCAACTATATGTGACAAAATAGACTTTATGACAGAAAAACTTAAGAGTAAACAAGGTTACTATATAATGATCAAGGGATCAAGGCATCAAGAAGATTTGATTATAAAATCTATATGCACCTAATGTCCAGGCAACCATTTCACGAAACATTAAAGAACAGAACAGGCTGCAGCACAGCAAAAATGGGGACTTCAACACCTCACTTTCATCAACGGACAGATCAAACAACAAATCAAATTTCAGAATTAAACTACACTTTGGATCAAGTGGTTTTAACAGGTATTTATACAACATTCCATCCTACACTTGCAGTATACACATCCTTTTCAGCACCATTTGGACTTTTCTCTATAATGGAATATACTGGGTCACAAAACAAGTCTTAAAGTAAAAAATAAACAAAAAACTGAAATCATATCTTGTACCTCTTCTGATCATAGGGGGATGAAACCAGAAGTCAACAAGACAAACTTTAGAAATTATTTAACTACCTGAAGATTGAACAACACACATTTTAGAACAAATACTGGGTCACTGAGGAAGTCAGAAGGGAAATTTAAAAATGTTTTGAAATAACATGGAAACAGAACCTACCAAAAACCTATGGGATACAACAACAGCAGTACCGAGAGGGGCGTTATAGTAATGAGTTCTTACATTAAAAAAGAAAAATTTCAAATACACAACCTAACTATAATCTCTGGGACTTGGAAAAATAATAACAAACCAAATCTCAAATTAGCAGAAGAAATAATGATTGGAGCAGAAATAAATGAAGTATGTTAAACAGTTATAAAAGATAAATGAAACAAAACAGTTCTTTGAAAAAATAAACTTGACAAAACTTTAGCTACACACACACACACACAGCCCAAATCAGAAATGAAAAAGCAGGGGCTGGGGATTTAGCTCAGCGGCAAAAGCGCCTGCCTGGCAAGCGCAAGGTCGTGAGTTCGGTTCCTGGTACCGGAGAAAAACCAAAAAAAAAAAAGAAATGAAAAAGCAAACCCTACAAGTGATACCACAGAAATATAATGGGTCACTAGCAATTATTCTGAAAAACTATATGCTAACATAGTGGAAAATCTGTGCAAAATCACCAAGTTACCAGACACATGACCCATCAAAATTGAACTAAAAGTATATAAAAAATTGGAATAGACCATAACAAACAACTAAATTGAATCAGTAAAAAAAATCTAACAAAATCCAAGGCCTGGATGGCTTCATTGCTGAGTTTTTACCAAACTTTTAAAGCATACAGATGCTTAAACTATTCTGTAGAGCTGAAAGGGAGGGAACCCTTCCCAACTCATACTGTGAAGCCAGATTATCTTGTTACCAGAACCAGACGGAGAGACAGACAGACACACACACACACACACACATACACATGCTCAACAAAACTGTAGACTGATACTCCTCATGAACATAGATGTACAAATCCTCAACAAAACACTAGGAAAGCAAATTTAATAGCACATGGAAAAAATAATACACTATGGTCAAGCTGGCTTCAATCCATGGATTTAAGGATGGCTCAGTGGGTGCAAATCAAACAAAATATATCACATAAACAGAATGAAGGATAAAATCATGATCTCCGTGAATGCAGAAAAAAATTTGATAAAATTCATTAATGAAATCTTGATCAAATGAGATAGAGAAGATCACACCTCAATGTAACAGAGACTGTATGTGTCTCCACACCACTGACAGACTGGAGGAGAAAGAAACAAAGCAACCCTAGCCACAGTAGCTACAAATACAGTAATACCTAGGAAGAAACTAAGCAATGGAAGCTTCCTATGTTGAAAATTATAAAACAGTGATGAATGAAATTGAAAAAGACCTCCCATGTTCATGACTGGAAGAATTAATATTATTAAACTGTCCATACTACCCAAAGCCATTCAGTGCAATCTCATCAAATTACCAATGACACTCTTCAAAGAACTAGTGTGTCAGTCACTTTCTGTTGCTGTGACAAAATACTTGAGAAAATCAACTTAAAGGGGGAAGGTTTAGTTGGGCCCATGTTTTCCGAGGTTTCAGTTCACAGTAGCTTCTGTTACGGGCTTGTGGCAGGCAGTGTGGGGTGGAACAGATCTGCTAACCTCACGGCAGCTAGAAAGCAGAGACAAAGAGAAAGGAAGGGGCTGAGCCCTGATATCCCATTCACGTGCACGTCCCAATGGCCTGACTTCCTTCCTCTAGGCCATTTTCCTACAGCCTTAACCACTTTCTAGTAGCAAATCATCTTGGTACCAAGCCTTCAACACATGAGCCTTTGGGGGACATTTAAGATTCAAATCATAACAACTAAAAAATGTCCTAAAATTAATATGGAAGCACAAAAGACCCCAAATAGACAAAGCTAGTGAGAGCACAAAGAACAAAACTGGAGACATCAGACTAACTGATTTCAAGATATACTACAGAGCTACAAATCCAAATATCCAAAACAGTATTGATACTGGCATCAAAACAGACATATAGACAATAGAACAAAACACAGACCAAGAAATAAACCCATACCAGTGGCACCACATGCTGGAAAAAGGGCAGCCTTCTCAATAAACAGTGCTGGGAAAACTGCCCATATGCAGAAATTTGATCTCTTGGGATCTCTCACGCTGTACAAAAATCAACTCAAAATAGATCAAGGACCTAAGTATACGACCTGAAACTCTGAAGCTATTAGAAGAAAAAAGCAGAAACCCTTTAAGACAGTGGTACAGGCAGTGACTTTCTGAATAGGACCCTACATGCACATGAAATAAAAGCAATAATACACAAACTGAGATTACATCCAACGGAAGAGCTTCTGCATAGCAAAGGGAACAACAGAGTGAAGAGAATCCACAGAAATGGGAGAAATTATCTGTTAGTTTCCATCTGACAGAGGGTTAATACCTAGAATATTTGACAAACTAATCCATTGGACAAATGACCTGAATGGACACTTCTCAGAAGAAGAAATACAAACAGCCAACAAATATATGACTAACTACTTAATACCATTAGCCATCAAGGAAATGCCAATAAAACTACAATAAAATAGTATCTCAACCCAGTTAGAATGTTAAGAAAATAAAGTGGTGAGGATGTAGAGAAAAAAGAATGCTTATGAACTATTAATAGGAATGTAAGTACACCCACTGTGGAAAACAGTACAGCAACTCCTCAGAAAACATAAAGGAGACCTACCATATGATCCAGTTAGCCAACTCCTGAAATCAGCATACAAAATATACCTGTCTGCCCATGTATATTATGGCACTGTTCTCAACATCTAGAGCATGGAATTAGCTCAGTACACACTAGGTAAATGGATAAAGAAAACAGGTTTCCTGCTGTCACAAAGGAGTATTACTCAGCCATAAAGAGTGAAACCCAAATGCTGTAAAATGGATAGAACTGCATGGCATCATGTTAAGAGAAATGAGCCAGATACAAAAAGAAATAGGAAGTGGGAAGGGTGCTGGGTGTGTGTGTGTGTGTATGTGAAGAAATGTGGCTGGATATGACCACACTGTAGGTATATATGCAAACATCACACTGAATCTCATTGGTATATATAATGCACATTAATAAGAGTAAAATGCTTCATAAAACCAGTGAACTGTTTACTTAATAAACTTTAAGAAAGTACACTATAACCTCTGAGTTTCTGCAGTCTCTCTAACTTCCTGTCTGTCTTCCTTCTCTCTTTCCCTCTTGCTCTTCTTCATATGCGAGGAATGATGTCCACCCAATATTAATGATAGTTATTTCAAGGGGGTATAATTAGAAAATTGTATTTTTCTGCATTAAATGGTTTATAATCAACATACATTATATACTCCCAGAAATTCAGTCATTTTTTTTCTTTTCCTTTTTTTTTAGTTCAAAGACATTATATCTCAGGTCTCCTACACATGGACAGGCCACTGCCCCCAAACCCAACAACCTTCCCAAACCAGCCTTGCCCCACAGGGTCTGTTGGACACTGTGGGCAAGGGCACGGGGCTGTGTGCAGGGCTTCTGGTCACAGGGAAGCCACAGTTGCATGCCTTGGTCCCAGTGGCCCTGAATTCCTGTCGGGTATGTTGTAAACAGGGGAGCCATTCTTCGGGCCTCCTGCTCTGAGCACACCCCAAAGTGATTTTTCTTAAAAGCAGGAAACAAAAAGTAGAAAAATAAAACAATAAAAACCCTGAGACAATGATATACAAGGGAGTGGAAGGTAGATTCTGCAACCCAACACGAAACACATTTCTGACAGGCCTCCTGTTTGATTTGATTGTCCATGGGCCAGGTTCACCTGCTTCCTTTAAACTTGCTGGAGGTTGATAAAATGCAAGCCCAGCTCCCTCTCCATCTGAACCAGCCTTGCATCTTCCAGCATTTTCCGTCTCTTCCTTCTGGAACTACCTTTTTGACTACACTCGGTTTTGCTTTTTGGGTGGGGCAGAGTGGGTGGGAAGAAGGGAAGATTTTTTCCTTTTTCATTTCAGATGCTACAGTTCATCTGCTCTTGTGTGTGTGTGTGTGTGTGTGTGTGTGTGTGTGTGTTTCTGCCCTGAGGCAACGAATCTTTCTACAACTGCTGAGCACTGTCATAAACATTTGTACTCCCCTGACAGGCCCACAGCCGAAGCCTTCCCCACTTGGGTCCTGGGAGAGGACAACCTCACCCAAGGTGGTCGAACAGCCACGACAGCTCTGCCCTCCCCTGTACAGCACAGGACTGGCATATGCCGCGGTGCCACATAATTAGCCACAAGCCTCCCTTTGTAACCTGCCGCTACTGTCCGAGTGTGTAAATATTAAACACAAAGGCACCATTAAAATAACATTAGGTTTGGCTGAAGCACTGACAGCTGTGATCTCTGAAGTTGAGGCTGCTGCATCGCTACTCTTTAGCCTTCTGGGTCCTTATTTGCACTGGTTTTCCAAGTTCCAGGAATCTCCCCTCATGTAGCCCTGTCAGATGAGGGTGGAGACACGGGAAACAGCCGCTTTACAGCATCATGCTCTTCTGACATTTCTCCCCTGGGTGCGTGTGTAAAGCTCACCAACTGGGCAGCAGCAGCGGTCTGACCGCACCCTCCCTGCTCAGGATGGACTCCCAGAGGCGACCATGTGACAGGGCAGCCTCGGGCGAGGCAGTGAGGACGTGAGAAGTGAGAAAAGCGTGGCTAGGAGCCAAGGCTGCCCCTTAAGCTGCAGCACCCCCTTCTAGACCAACAGACGTTTGGGGGAGACACTCAGGGCAAAGCCAGACAGTGCCTACATCCCCAGGGGGCCGGACCAAGGAGTGAACTGCATGTCCTTGCTGGCTTCCCACCCCTGCTAAATGAAGTCCTTTCCGCTTCTCAGCATCAGAACATTGCACGAATTTAACACTTTGACTGCTGGGCGTGGTGGTGCTCACCTGTAATCCACAGGAGGACCACCATAAGTTCAAGGCCAGCCTGGGCTACAGAGTGAGACCCTGTCTCAAAAAAACGACACAAAAAAACCTCTTCAATTATGAAACTCACTTAGCAATGGCATCTGGGTTTCACAGCAGACATCTACGGCAGATGGAGCAGGGCGAAGCTCTGGGAGGTAGACGTACCTGTTTAGCTGCCGACGAAGAAATTGCCTTACTGTCCAGCAGGTCGAGAAGCCCAGCAAGTGCAGAGGGTGTGATGGGACTGGCGGCCCCCAAAGGAAAAAGAGAAGATAAGTTTGCATTTCCAACAGGCAGGGGATCCACGAACAGTTATCAGCACCTGCACACTCGCCCTTGTAACTTAAATCATCAGGAGCCCCACCAGGGACAAAAATAACAGGTCAAATGGGCCCTCTTATTTTACTTATTTTTTATCGTAGGAGATAACGAATTCTTGCGACTGGTGGTGGTTTTTTCCCCTTATTTTACCACCCAACAATGACAGCTGTTTGGCAGAAGTTGTAGCAATAGACAAGTACTCAGTATAATTAGTCAAAAAAGGAAGTGGCTGAAAAATTCATGAACCGTGAAGAGAAAGAGGAAAAAATCCAGTAATTAAATATTTTCAACTGAAAGATCAGCCTAAAAATTACTTCAAACAAAACAGCTAACAAAGCCACTTTTGTGAGTGTTTCTGTGCAAATATAAATTCCTTTTAATTGTAAGAGATTTTCCATAAGGGACACAATGTCTACCAGCTCCATGCTCGCCGTCCTCACGGGCCCTCTACACGCTCTATCCTCTGCAATTCACAACAGCTTCGAACACTCAGGCCCAGAATTCATTACATCTACGCTTCCACGCTGTGACTTATTTGCCAAAATCCCGTGACTCTGAAAGTCAGGGGGAAACTAAACCCAGTCAGGGATCATGAGTTCATGGTCACAGCAGGGTGAGGGGTGCAGCAAGATGACTAAAAAGACAATGAATTATGCACTTCTTCACCGATAAACAGTTTTGCTACTTATACTACAGTATATACCGCAACGAATGATGATGATATCTGAGGTCATGAGGAGACCCGTTTAAAACAGGAACGACATAAAGAGCACGTGAGCGTGTCTGCGTAAGTGCAGGCCTCTGAAATGCTCCAGCACTGAAAACTCCTCTGGTAAGTACTGGTTCCCGTCATTTACTGTTAATTTACTTGGAAAGGAACTACAGCTTAGCCCTGGTGTCTGTTTCCATGAACTCTAAACCAACAGGCTCATGCTTAATGTGTTTGTCCAAAGTTTGGCTGGAAGGTAATTCCAAGTGGAAATTAAGTTTGGAGAGTGTATGGCTTACTCGTGTTCGGAATGTATGTGAGCACCCTGATATAATCCTAAAAGGAAGAGTAACAGAGGGCTGAAAAACCAACCAATTTCCCTTTCCAGCTTCCCACCTTGATTGACAAATATAGGGAATTAGGCATGTGTGGAAATGTGTAGATGCTCTGTAATCCTAGAAAATACAGGCACCACATATTCTGCCAGAGAGATTGTGCAGAGCCCACAGGCACTGGTGGAACGAGGTTTCAAGACCACGCAAGAGATGGCTCCGGCCCTGTGTGGGTCAGTGATCAAATCAGTGTGTTCCAGCTGCTATACAGAACCCACAGGCAGGTGCTTATGAACAACACAACCTTCCTTCTCACAGTGCGGGAGGCTGGGAAGCTGCAGAGGAAGGTGCCAGCACATGGTGTCTGCTGAGTGTCATGGTGTCATCACTCTCAGTGATGGTACCCTCTCACTGTGCCCTCACAGGAGTTCGGGGTGAGCCAGTTCTCTGGGGCTTCCTTCCAAAGGGCATTGGTCCCTTATACAGGCATAAATCCCTTCACCTTCATGACTTAATCACTCCCCACTACAGGCCCTACTGCCTAACACCATCATCACCTTGGGGCTTTATTGGGTTAATAATCCTTAGTTATTGTAGGCTGATCAGGCCTACAATCTCCAAACGAGTGGACGGCGAAGGCTTAAATAAATGAGACAACTGAAATGATTTTAGGGCTCCAGGAGGGATCAATCCTCTCATAGAATTTAAGATTTTTTGGGTTAAGATCAAGACGTTCCTTGGTGGCCCATATATATTAGGTTTTTAAACAAAGGAGGGGAATACTGAAGAAAATGTAGGAATCTAGGAAGGACTTTGGAATCCCTTTATGGACTTTTCCAGATAATACATTATGTTAATTTAAGAGAACTATATTATCTCCAGGAAAGCCTTTACTGCAGGAGTGAGGTACCTGCAGCTACAGTCTCCTTTTATTTAATTGGGGTTGGAGCCAAAAGTCCCGCTCTGAGTGTGGAAGGCACCAATCAATAGGCTTGTAGTCTGGATAGAATACAAGGGACAGGAAGAAGGCAGGCATGCAGCTTGCTGCTCGCCACTTCCTGCCTGCCCTGCCATGGACTGTTTCCTCTGCCATGCCACCATGCCTTGGAGCCAACTGAGTATGGACAGAATGCTTGCACAGCCTCCTGTACACTTTAAATCATCTCCAGATTACTTATATCTAATATAGTATAAATGCCATGCAAATTATCATTATTCTATATTGTTTAGGGAATAATAATGAAGAAAGTCTGAACATGTTCAGTGTAGACACAATTTTTTCCTTCAAATATTTTCAATCTGCAGTTGGTCGAAGCCATGGATATGCAAGGCTGACTATAGTTAACTCCAGATATGCCAGGGTTAAACCTGAGTAAGACAGTGGCAAAGATCAGTACCTGTCATACTGACTCTTAAAGAGCCTGTCCTCAGTTAAAAAAATAAGCCATCAGATTTCAGACACGATGGCAGCACAAGCACAAGCTACTAATTTGCTGCTGTCAGATAATACTGGGTTCTGGACAGCGAATGTGTCTCCACTAAAAAAGAATGTGACATCACAAGCTGAAGTTTCCAGTGCTCGTCTCTCTCCTAGTTCTCCAAGGCCAGTGTAGCTACAGAGGCAGGGAAATGGGATCTTCCAAATTACCAACTTCATCCAATTCCTCAGGGCCCTTCAGGATCCCAATTCCACCTCTAGTCCAGATTCCTGGAACAGCACCCTTGACAATTCCCAACCCCACTCCAGCCCACAGAGACATGGCTGCCCTCTCAGTCCCACGCTTGTTCCAGGTCAGGGCCAGTGAACCGATGGTACGCGTGCTGCAGCGGGCTGTTCATAGCAATGAAAGTGCTGTTATTGTGCTTTTAAGACAAAAGATATTAATGTATGAGCTGTGTCTTCTAAACTAAAACATCTGTATTAAGGTTTCATGCAGAGTTCGCAGTCTGTGACAGGTAAGTGGGTTTCGAGTTGCGCTTCTGGGCTCTCCATCTCTAAAAGATCCGCTGTCACTATCCTAGGTCCAAGTCCCCCTTCTCTGCTTCTGCCTGAGAGAACCCAAGAAGCTCCTGGAGGAAGATGCTAGAGCGTGGAGCTCCAGGTGGCAGGTGCTGTCCACCAATCCTCTGGTTTATCTCTGAGTTCTTAGTGCCCCACCTGGCACCCCAACTCCCGGCAACTCTAGACGGCCTCCACCCCACCCCTCCCCTTCCACTTCCTGGTTCTGCATTTTCTAGGATGGTCGCCTCCTTCCAGCCAGCACGCCCTCCATGCATGCTCTCGACTCCATCACTTTACTCCTAGGTTCCGCTCAGACCTTTCTGTCCCTTGGCCTGCTGCTTTCATCTCACCATTCCCAAATGCTCAGATCTTCTCCAGCTTGAAAATGCCGCCTACTGATCTGATCTTGCAGCTACCTGATCTGCCCGGGGGCTTACCATATTTCTGCCAATGAAGATCCAGCCTTAGTGGTTGCTAGCTACAAGCATGTCATTGGGATTCTACCCCACCCCTCTACAAAAACTCTTCTGTTGAAAACCAGTGCCTTCCCCTCCTTGCTACCAGGTGACCAACTTTCCCTTGCTTTACTGCACTCCAAAGCAGCCCTTGTGAACAGCCGGGACCTCCTGACGGCCTTGCATATGCTAAACACACCCCCAGCTGAGCCACAGCCAGAAAACCTCCTCCTTTGAGAGCAAGGAGGCAAACACCTCTCCCTTACAGGGTGCACAAAACAGGCCCGGGCCCAGAGTATGCCCGGCCTTGTCCTCAGCAAAGGCACCCTCCCATGGGCCAGGTCCTCCACATCCCAGCCCACCCGCTCTGTCTCTCCTGATGATAGCACCACTCGGTTACCTGGGAGCAGCCCTCCATAGGGGCTTTGCTCAGTCCTTGCTTACTCCTGCACACCTAGCCCGTCATTATCCAATCCCACTGACCCCTCAACACACAAGTCCGAGCCATCCCTCCCGTGCATTCCAAGCGCTGCCTTCTCTGACGTGGCTGTCACTACAGCCTCCCCGGTCTCTAAAAGTCTCCCAGTGCCTGCAGCCCAAGCCTTGGATGCCTTCCCAGATGACACTGCTGGACTAATTCCCCTGTCACCGCACCCCCTTCTCAGCTGACAGTCTCCCAGGTGGGTGTCACCGGGTGACTGCTGCTGGCTCTGCAGCTACAGCCCTACCCACTGTTGGTCACATGAGCCCTCGGGGCCGAGGCTGTTCATTAATTAACCACTTATCAGTCCAATCATGTAAATATGGGATGGCCAAAAACTGCATATTTTTTCATTAATTTTTATAAGATAATATGACAGGAAATATAAAAAAAATCATCAAATTTATTCATTACATGAATCAACTGGCCGCAGTGACTCCTGCCTGAGCGATTCCTGGGATAGTCAGTGGTACTGTTTGTGTCTGGATGTCCCCCCAAAGCCTCGTTCACTCATAGCACTGTTTTGGAGGTGGCTGAATCTACAGTGTGTGGTTGATTCGTGGTGCAACGCTGGGATTAAGGGTAGGTGACTGCTGGGTCAGTCCACTAATTGGACTGACACCACCCTAATCCCAGTAGACTGGGTACATGTAAGGCACAGAAAGAGGCCTGGCCCTCTCTTGTTGCTTTTGCTGTCTTCTGTGGCCATGAACTGTCCCCCTCTGCATGAGTCACCCCGCCTTGGAGCCAGCTGATTATGGACTGAAACCTTTAAAATTGTGAGCTACATAAAACCTTCTTCCTTTAACTTCGGGTTTTGGGTATTTTGTCTCAGCAACGAGAAAAATAACTAAGACAGTCAGTATGTAAACAAACGCACTGCCCGAGGAATGCTTGGGGTAAACGTTGTGGTTAATGCTGCCCCACAGCTAGGCTGGTCTATCCATTGCTCTGTGCCTCTCACTCCTGCTGAAATCCCTGTCACAAGAGGTGGGCCCAGGAGAGACCTGTGAGAGGCGAGTACCACTCCACACTCATCAGTGGCTGTGTTATCTTGAGAGTGGGTCTGCTCCAAAGGCCTGCTGGACCCCTCACATGATCTGATCACCACTGTGAGGCTCCACACGGCTTCAGGACTCTGCCAAGAGGAGGCCATCACCCGATGCAGCCCCTCAACCTTGGACCAGAACCAAGAGCTAAAACAATCCTTATTTAAAAACTGCACCCAGGGGCTGGGTATTTAGCTCAGCGGCACAGCACCTGCCTGGCAAGCGCAAGGTCGTGAGTTTGATTCCCAGTACCGGAAAAAAACCAAAAATGCACCCAGTCTGTGGTACTGTTACTAACAACAGAAGGCGGCCTGAGACACTAGTCAGTGAACATTCTTCACACTGCGGAAGAACAGATCTGCTGCAGCTTGCTTTGGGCGGCTCAGTTCTTGCTCCGTATCAATTATAGAATAGCACGGTTGTGTGGCTTCCTCTTTACTTACTTTCGAATGACCACGTGTGTTTTTACTGAAAATCGGGTCCTGTGGGGGCTCTGTGATGGTTTGGGCTAACGCCAGAGCTGCATGTTCACCCAGCAGACCAAGCCGTCCCTGGGTGGCTGCAGCAGTTACCCAGTGGCTGCGGAGCGCACCCTTAATTTCACAGACTGGCACTGGGGACGCCCTAAGGCCTGGGTCAGTGCACAGGCTCCCCGCCCTGGCCACTGTGCCACTGGAGAGAAGGGACCTCATCTCTGAGGGCCTCAGTTTCCTCGTCTACTAGAGGAAGCGTGGAACCAGAAGATGTTGGTGCTCTCTCCCAAGACTAAAATGCAACAGCTCCAGGGACGAGAGCCAACCATGTGGCGAGAGAGACCTCACAGTAACATTCACCCTGGACGTACAAGCCCTTCGTCTTTTTGTTTGTTTTGTTTTGTTTTTTTTTGGTTTTTCTCCAGTACCGGGAACTGAACTCACGACCTCGCGCTTGCCAGGCAGGCGCTTTGCCGCTGAGCTAAATCCCCAGCCCCTCCCTTCATCTTTTTGGAGCCCTCCTGGGTTCCTCTGGCCTGAGTGATTTTCCTCCCGTTCCCACTGTGCTGTGAACAGCTCCCGAGCAGGAAGCAGGCCCCTCCCTCCCTTCCAACACTGATGCACAAGGCCAGCGCTCCCTGAGAAAGCCCGTCTGGGGTGCTGGGCCTGCTCCTGCTCCCGGAACCCCCACAGACTTCTCGGTGTGCCCACCCCGCCCCTCTCCCTAAAACACACCGATTCTGTCACTGCACCCCTTGGCTTCCCAGCATGGCTCAGGCCTTTCCTGCCTCAAGCGCTCCCCAGCCTCTTGGGCTCTGGAAGAGCTGCGTCTCCACCTTCCGAGTGGGCGAGCGCCTGCAGTGTGAACAGTGGCGTTTATGATGAGAGGTCACATCAGGGCAGACGGGCATGGAAGACAGGGCAAAGCAAAGGAGAGGGCGCCGAGGCCTGCCGTGCGCCAGCTCAGGGCATCTTCCTCGCAGAACCCTCTGTGGAGGGTTGAGGGTGTCGCTGAGTAGGACAGTGCTAGCCTGGCATGTAAGAGGGTTCTGCGCCTGGGTTCCATGCCCAGCACTGCAAAAACCTTAAACAGACCCCAAACCACCCTTCCGAGGCCAGTGGTGCCCTCCGCATTGCACAGCGAGGAGACCGAGGGGCAGATCAGGGGCGCTCACCCAGGGCCAGGCTGTAGGAGGTTGAGTGTGGAAGTGACTGGACCGTGGGCGGTCACACAGATGCACACAGGCCCAGGGCAAGAGGCCACGTGTGACGCCGGAATAGTGTAGCGTTAACTCTGAGTGCAAGTATTTCTGGGGAAGGGTGCAGCCCACGGCCCCTGCAGGAACCATCAGCCGCCCAGCCGCCCCTCGGCACTCTCTTCCTGTGCCCTACGCTCAAGCCCGGGGCTCATCTTCCCTCTTCAAACATGCCTTTCGTCTGGCACACCCATTCTCCACTCTTTTTCCTTCACCTCCTCTGCTACTGTGTCTCAGGTTCCATCTCATGGTCCCCGCTTCTCAGCCAAAGGCTGAAGTGCCTCAGGCTGCTCCCCAGCCAGCCCGGCACGCTGCCGCCTCCCTGGCCACCTGCCCATTTCCCTGCTGTTGCATGAGAGTCCCACTAGCAGCGCACTGTGTGCCTGCGTCTCCCGGGTCTCACCTCAGGACGGTCGCGTGCGCCGCTCAGCACGCAAACCTGCGGCCCTGACCTTGCCTCACCCGCCCTCCTCAGGTCTCAGCTGAGCCGACCTCTCCCCACAGAGCAGCTCCTCGCTGCTTCCCTGTCGTCAGCTCCTGCACCAGCTGCTCTCTGAGCAGAGCCCGTGCCGGTCCTGAGGGCTGCAGCTCCTTGTGCCTGGCACACGGCAGAGTCCAGACAGACGTGGGCTTTGTAACCAGCAGGGAGATCCTATTCACACCTCGAAGCAGTCTCAGGCCCGCTGTGGACCCACACACCTCACCGCAGCTCAAGCTCAGCACATCCAAATTCACTGTGGTCCTCCACATCCCTCCCGCCGAGCACACCTGGCTTCCCCTCCCTCCTGGAAGATTAGATGTCCCTTCATGCCCAAGTAAGAATGTAGGGGCTGGCTGAACAAGCCTGACAGCACTGCTCACGACTGGCACCACTTGCTCAGCCAGGCCACTATCGCCTCAGCTTGGCCCGGGGTATTCCTCCTCAGCACCATGAGACGTTCCCAACTGGTCTCCCTGTGTCTGATCTGTTCTGCTCTGCTGAGGACTGAACTGTACCCCTCAATGTGAGAGTATAAGGAGGTGGAGCCTTGGGAGGTGGTGAGGGGTGGGTGAGGTCATGACAGTGGGGCCCCTACAATAAGATTGGTGCCCTTTGATAACTGATAACTTCCCCAACACTCCATGTGAAGACAGAGCAAGAAGATGGCCCTGTGCACCCAGGAAGGGACTTGACTCAGTCAAGTCCTTCCTGATCAGGACTTCCCAGCTTCCCGAGCTACCTCTCAAAGCCACCCGTCTGGGTGTATGTTACAGCAGTGCAAGCTGAGTACTGAACACCATGTTCCCCCAGTGTCGGAGTGCAATGGAGCTGTAACCTGAGGCTTTGCTAAGAGTCCTCCCGGTGGGCCCTGGTCGTTACTCCATCTCTGTCCCCCCTTTTCTGCCTGCCTGAGCATGCCGCAGTTTCTGGGTTTCCTGAACCCATTGTGGCATGTGTCCCTGAGCATGGCATTACTGCTTTTTGCCCAGATGCCCCTGTCCTTCTCACCCTCAGCAACTCCTTCAAGTTCCTCAGGGCGCAGCACAAGCATTAGCCCAGGAGAAGCTAGGCTTGATTTCTGTGGCCACAGCTCAGCGCCCCTGGCCTGTCCCTGTGCATGCCTACCCTAACAGGATCATGCAGAAACGACTCTTCCTGCAAGTCTGCACCTGCTCCAGTTTGTAAAACCCATCTGATTAACCTTCGAGCCGCCAGGCCCCAGCATAGCACAGAGGACAGGGCTCAGTCAGAGAGGTGGCAGACACACGAACGTCCAGGCGCGTGTGGGTATTTTTAGACTCTGGAGTGCACTGGGTTTGTGGTCTTGTTAGGAGGTCTGATAGAGCAAGGAGAAGGGAAAACTCGCCCTGTCCTATTTCAGCTGCTTCAGGACACGAAGCTCATCAGAAGAAAGTGAGCAGCCCCCGCCCGACTCACCTCTCACTCACAGCGAGGTTGTGGTGCTTTAAATAGCCCAGCAGCGTGTTGAGGACCCAGCTCGTCACCTTTTTTGGCTCTGCCCTAGTTTCTTTCATCACATTTTGGAAGAACTGCAGCAGGCCAGCTTCATTCTGTTAAAAAAAAATTATATAAAGCATCCAAAAAATGAAAGCTCAGCACTCGGAAGGCAAATCTGCAACTGCCACCCTTTGCTCCTGTAAAGACACCCGCTCCTTTCTCCAGCATGGAGCTTTCGCCAGAAAACTCCGATCACTGTCAGTAAACAGCAAATATTCCACTTCTACCACCACCCCCCTGCGTTTATACAGTGTTTTATATTGAAGGAAGAAAGCTCTGACCTTGGGGACCTGGGGACAGTGAAAGTCACATCCCCGAGCTCGCCCGCCCTCTGCGTCATCCTGTGCCCGGCAGCTGGCGCCTATGGCTGCCACCGGCCCCCAGTGTCTGGCCCGAGTGTAACGCTCCCTCTCTGCCCAGGCCCGGCCTCTGGCAGACAGACTTAGTGACTCCTAGAAAATGAGGTAAGAAATGGAAAAACCGAGAAGGAACGGGCAGAATATTCCATCTCTGAGAAAATTGAAGTGGGTCATAACTGTCTGCGCGCATCTTACACCATCCCAAGACCTGGCCGGGCCGTCCCCATTGGCAGTGCAGTGGCCGCCGGCCTCCAGGCCTCCGGGCGGAGCTGTGCACAGCCAGCCCGCCTCCACCCTCGCACTGAGCAATGACGGACTGGCCGGGGTGGCTCAGCTCGGAGACCAGTTTAAGGGAGAGTCTGCTGCGTGTCACCCTCTCCACTGTCAGCTGCAGAAGTCAGGGCCACACTGTTCTGCCCGCGCTGTGAACAGTGCCAAGTCGGCGCTTGGGAAGTAGCAGTGGATGGAACCCGAGTGTCCCCTGACCACGCGCTTGCTGTAAGTCACATGGGAGCGCCTGCTTTATCTTTCAAATACTGCAATTGCCACAATCATGCTCGAGAGGGCCTCGGACACTCATCAGCTCAGAGTGATTCAGCATGTGTTCGCCCACCTGCCACGCATTTCAGTGAACACAAGTAAAAACTTGTTTCGTGCTCACAGGGGAGGCCGAGGTTTCCCACTGCAGAGGGCATGTGTTTGCAGAGGCAGATTTCCCTTACCTGCTGAAATCCAAGCCAAACTACACTTTCCTTGAGATCTTCTTATACTACAGCTAAGGCTCCCCACCTTCATTAACTGAAAGAACTTTCTGGAAAAAGGAGGCCCTGGGAAAGAGCACGCCACATTAACAAAAGCTAGTCCTCAAAGCTTAGCTTCTGTAGAAGCGATCAGATATACAAGCACAGTTGCTAAGATATAATTCTATTACAAAAAAAATCTACGTGCCTTTTGTGACACACATTCTCCGGTGAGAAGCCTGCTGAAGACTCTCATAATCAATTGCTCTTCTTTCAAGCCAAGGCTGTTCTGCTCATACTAAACCATGGCAAAGGCCATCTCAGCAGCCCATCTGACTAAAGGCAAATCCAGGAACAGGAAGAGGAAGTGCTGCTCAACTTCCAGGAAGTAGTGAGACTTCTATAATGGTATGCATGGGCTGAGTCAGGTGAGCAGAATTCCCTTCGTTCTCACCCAGGCGCAAGGCCAGGCCACAGGGGAAGTGAGCTGTCAGACCTCCGCTCTGCCCGGGAAAGGCTCCCAAAATCCACCTAGAAATATAGTGCCGGGGCCGCGGGCTTGGCTGAGTGGCTGGGAAGTGATGAATATCTATTCCTCTACCCTTGGGTGGTTTTTTTATTGGATGGATAACACAGCAAGTCAGATTTCTGTTTGTCTTTTCATGTCAGCGCTGTGATGAAGCCTCTCCGAGCTGGAACTGTACTTCACTCGGGGATACACGGTCTCAGTGCACGATTTAAAGCAGATGTGAGAATCGGCCATGGACAGCGGGGCTGAAGGAGGCTGCGCGGGCGCCACGCTGCCCGGAGCATGATGGATCAGTGTGCTGCTCAGCTGCCTGCGCCAGCTCTTCAGAGCAGGCGCGCACCTTCCGGGGGACACACAGGGGCATTCTGCTCTTCCAGTCTCCTTCGTTCTTCTGCGAGACTACAGATGCTAATAAACTTGGTGCCAATCTAGGAAGTCTCTGGTGAACCCGGCAGTGCGGCCATCTGGTTTTCTCAGGAAGAGTGGACTGGCAATTCCCTCACATAAGGAGCGTGCTTAGAGCAATGTGGGGAGACATTGCAGCAGGGGACCGTTCGTGTCTTCCCCAAAGCTGCAGGCCCTCATCTGTCCTTCATGGGACAGAGGCGGAACTTCAGCTGCACGGCCAGCCAGGTCTCCTGGCTGCTGTGCCTCCCACTCTCCCTCTCCGAGACAGCTAAAGCAGGGGGACGACAGGTTGCGCCTTATGTTTAATACCAGACAGTCTCACAGAGCTATGACAGAAAGCATCCTTTCCCCACTTTGATCAAATTTCCCAAAGCACTGAATTCTACCCAGAGCCAGCACAGGGCTCTGCTGGACGCCAGCAGGAACTGCCCGTTACTAAGGGCTCTCTGGGCCTCAGTGCTGCTGAGGGCAATGCAGATGCTCCACTTGGTGTTCACTGCCTGTGCTGGGGAGCAGTCTCGGTTCACCCTGCCCAGGGTCTCTTGCAGCTATGTTTAGAGATGGCAGGATGTTGCAGATCGTGCATCTGGAAGAAGATGAAGGCCTGTTTCTTAACTGTCATACTTGTTCCAGGCCAGGTGCACAGGGAACCTGATGACGGCCCAGAAATGACTCTATAAGCAGGACAAAACCTGAGAGAGACGGCAGCCCAGGGCAGACTAGGAGAAGCAAAGGCAGCCCAGAGAGCACCAGCGCAGGGACAAGACCGCTGGTTATGTGACAGGGAGTGTCCTGGCAGCTCCAAGGAGCCTGGATTAGCACTCCCAGGCTGGTCAAGGGCTCTCAAGAGTATTTACTAAGTACTCCCCCAAGAACTGGGGACCTGGAAACCTCAGACAGTACTAAGTCCTAGGTTCGTTCCTATACGTGCACGACACTGATAAAGCTTACCATGTGTGCTAGGCACAGTAAGAGATCAATCATGACGCCTAATAGTAAAACTGAACAATCATGATAATACACTGGTAGGAAGGTTTTTAAAAACTTATGAATTATTTCTGCAAGTTTTTATCTGAATTTTTGGACCATGGCTAAAGGTGGGTAACTGGGCACGGGGACGACCACGCCTGCTGGGCACAGTGACAGCTGCCAGCCTGGGAGCGCGGCTGCAAGCTCACAGCAGTAACCGTTACAGGTGCCCTGCCCTGCCCCACATGCTGTCCGTGTATGGACCTCCTTAGTTCCAACAGCAGCCTGTGAGCGAAGACCGAGCAGGACTCTCCTGCCCGTGAGGACACTGAGGTGCTACCGGGCTTGAGGCCACACAGCCAGAGAGCAGCACAGCTGGGATTTGAACCGCTGCGGTCTGTGCGCTTAGCCTCTGTGTGACAGTGCCTGGAAGAACGTGCCCCTCCAGTCCTGGGGTCTGACACTGAGCCACCTACCAGCGTCGGGCACAACTTGGGGCCAGGAGCTCATGGGAAGAAAGCATCTTCCTGCCACTTCCATTATCGTATTTGCTGTCAGCTACTCAATGGCTCTTAACATACTGAAGATGCTGCAGAGGCCCCAGGAATTAGCTTAGGAATGGGAAGGAGAAAAGTGGTAAGCGCACTCGCTCCCTTTGCAAGGTACACCTTGGCCATGTGGCCCAGCACACACCAGCTCCCAGACTGGGGGAAGACGTGGTGCACCCACAGCCCACGCTACACTGGGCTTCCCGGGACAGGCAGGCAGCTGGTGGTCCTTGAGCCTCGCCTCTGCATCTCTCCCACGGCAGAGAAGTCCCTGCGGGCTCCTCAGACCCACATGCTGCATGATTCCCAAGCGCCTTCTGACATAAGACCAATCCCACAGTCTCTCATTAGTTTGGATTTTTTTTGTCTTTTGGAGACAGGGCCCCACTATGCAGTTCAAGCGTGAACTCACTCTGTAGCCCAGGCTGGCCTTGCACTCGCCCTGATCCTCCAGCCTCAGCCTCCCGAGTGCTGGGATGACAGGCATGCGCCACCATACCCGGCTGCGTTCTATTTCTGGCAGTTGTTCCTCTGGTGGAGGTAAACCAAGTGGCGGGTTTATAGCAAAAGGGGCAGTTACACCTGTGGTGACAGTGGATGCTTGTCCCCGAGGCCCCGCCTGTCCCGACTGAATGGCAGTGGTTTCAGCTGGGCGAGGCCCTCATGTTCACCATGTAGCATTTTGCAGAGGCACCAACTAGACCATACCCGGCCCGTGTGTGGCAGGGGTGGGGAGGGGGTCCTGGGCATCTGTGTGGACTTAGACTTAAGGGGCCCATCACCTGCATATGGGGGGCTGTTGTTCCCCCGTTCCTGTGAATCCGGTCATTTCTACGAAACAAGAAAAATAAAGCTCAAACCCAACAACTTCGTGAAACGTGGCCCTGAAAACAACATGAGATGCTGGTGCTGGCGCAGAAACAAAGGAAAGTGGCCTGCAGAGCAGCGGCTCTAGGACAGGAGGCAGAAAGGGCAGGAAGTAAAGGGTGGCGGGGTGCGCGGCGGGGTGCGCGGCAGGGGCTGCAGTCTGTGACGTGGACCTCCCGGGCCATGGGACTCGGTGGGGGTGCCTGGAGACAAAAACGACTCGCTGTAGAAATTTCTTCAGTGGGGAAAACCAGCGGCAGTAACAGGCAGCGGGAGACTAGCCAGGAAGCAGCACTCTTACTTGAGCACGTCCGGAGAAGGCCAGGAGAATTCTGAACCACCGCCGCCACCTCCAAGAATGGAAGGCTGGAAGCAGCTGTGAAAAGCCACACACCACAGGTCTGGCCTCCAGGCTAAGAAATCAGTGGTCCTATGTTGGTCCCCCCAGTTCCCACCCCTGTGTCATTTTCCCAGCGGGCTCGGGAACCTCTAAAGTCTGAGCAGAAAGAATTCTCAACTACTTCACTTGTGCCGCGTTCCTGGCAAAGCACTCACAGCCCGAGTTCAACCCAGGCCACCAGTCCTGTGCACGGAGCATTTAGACTAATGTGAGCATGGATCTCCATTCTCAGAGATGCATTCGCTCCAGGAGAGAAGTGGAGAGAAACCAATTTGGGAGTAAGAATTTCCCTTGGATAATCAAGACACAAATAATTAAGGTAATAAAAGCTGACAGCTGAGCGGCACAACCAAAAGGCTGTACCTGCAAGCACAGGCCCGTGAAGTACGCTGTCAAGAAATCAATCTTGTTGCAGTCACATTCCAATGCACCTAAAATCACCACTGTCAACTCATCCCCACCTGGACAGAAGCTGCGTGCTCGATGGGCTTACGGCAGTGTGGACAAGCACACCTCTGGGACCTGCCAGGAACCTGAGACAATCTACAGTAGCTGCCCCCAAAAGGAAACTGCTCCCCAAGGAGGAAAGCTGGCTTTAGGATGCGTTGGGACAGAACTAGCTGCAGGTCCCAAGGTGCGGCACTCCCTGCACTTTCTCCCGGAGGTCAGCTTTTGGGAGTCAGAGGAGTGGGAGCCAGAACAGCCGCACCTCTGAAAGCCTTGTGTCACTCCCATCTGAAGAAAGGACGCGCTGCTTTTGGAGGGGCAGAGCCAGAAGATACACTTTTTTATTCAGCTTCACCGCAACAAGATTTTGGTTGCATTTTCAGTGAGTAGGGTAACTGTAAAAGCACCTTTAAGCTGGCGAGCCCTGGGTGCCAATTTATAAAATGAATAAAATCAATTTTGAAAATTGCAGGGAGGTGAAATATGGCTGGCAACAGCGTTGACCAAATGGATTTTCCTTCAACGGTAGTTAGAACGTGACTACAGCACTTTGTACCGTGGCAAGGCCGGGCAACCAGTCAATACAGTTTCAGATACTATGTCATACTATTAGCTTCCGAGCAGTACTACAGATGGGCCATACAGATATTTATCACAGGAAATTTTTATATGCAATTCATCCAGGAAGCAAACCAGGCTATTTCTGGCTTAAGAGACTTAAAGAAAAGACTTAAAGAAAAGTTGTTGAAAAATAATCCATTTAACAACCAACTGTGGCCAGGACAGCTTTCCTGTTTCTTTGTCCCTTGGAGACATCTTAACTTTTTCTATGATGTCAGAAACAAAGGATTATGACTTTCAATGGGGAGGAACCGGCCAGAGAAAATGGAGCTGTTCAAATAACACAACAGGCTGAACAGCAAGACTGGCGCACACCCGCAGCAGCACAGTTATCAATTCATGGACTCTCGGTCTCTCGGTTCTGTTTCCCTACAGCCTCTCTGGGCCAGGCTGGGTTTTCTACACTTCCGCCTCGCGTGTGCGCGGCTCTCCTCTCACTGGACTGTGTGTTTTATGTTGCTTGGTATCAGTACTCTCTTCCCTGGCACGTGATCTGGGGCCTCCACTAGGCTGTATTTAGGTATTTTACATTTGATTTTCTGCCCTGTATATGATCCTTGGGGTGAGGGATCTCCCTTCTTCCAGCCAGAAGGGGAACAGCTCTGTTACCTTTGAGGAGCCTCCAAGCTCCCGGTGTTAAGCAGTGAGGGCGGGAGTCAAGCACATCTGTCTCTTCGCCAGGGCTTCAAGGCCTGCCCTGTGCGGGCACTCAGCATGAAAAGCAGCAGGGCCAAGGTGAAAGGCTTGTTTCACAACAGTGACAGCGCCCGGTGGGAAGTAAGCAAGCTCTCAAACTGGGGCTGCCCCGCCAATCCTTTCTCCACCGAAATCTCCCATGCAAGAGGAGATTCAAATCTTTCCCTCTACTGACTTCACATGCAGCCAGCTGCCCTAGGAACGCTTATCTGTTCCTTCCAAAGTGCCTGTTATGGGCCAGGCTGAATGACAGGAGGGACCACGCCACATCACCCCACACCCTCACTTTCCCCAGGGGGAGAAACTTCTCAATGATTCAGGTAGGAGGAGCCATTGTACCTCTAGCAAAACAAATATAACTACAGAGAACGGCTTTTTTTTTTTTTTTTGAGACAGGGTCTTGCTGTGTAGTTCAGGGTGGCCTTGAACTCACTATGTAGCCCAGGCTGGCCTTGAACTCATGGTAGTCCTCCTGCCTCAGCCTCCCGAGTGCTGTGATTACAGATGTGCATCACCACACCCAGCCAGAGGATGGCTTCTATTAGATTTCTTCTCTTTGACTTAAATTTTCTACTTGGAAAATTGACATGGTTTCTCCTTTTCACTGGTGTTGATTTTCACTATATTTGGTAGACAATGATCTACAGGGCAGTCTGGCACCATCAAAAGCAACAGAAGTGATCAAAATTTTTTTCATGAACCTATGTTCTATGACTGTGCTTCACAAAACATTTGTGGGACTATATAAAGGATTAATATTAACAAAAGTAAAAACTACTTTTTACTTAATGAAACAAGGATCCCAACAGTCATTAACTAAAAACATTATTTCCTTTGGCACGGCCTGTTATATATGCAACCAGGCAGCGGAGTTTAGGACAGACAGCCTGCTCCCTGAAGTCAGTGCGGGTGAACCTGGCCTCAACACAGGCATGGGAAAGTTCCTTAACCCGAGATTCCATTTCCTCGCGTGGAAATGGGGAGTACAACAACTCCCGGGCTGTTGTAAGGCTCCATCAGAAGTGGTGAGTGGTACTGGGCCAGGTTCCACACACCTACAATCCCAGGACTAGATGGCTGAAGCAGGAGGATCACCAGCCTGAGCCTAGCCTGGGCAATTTAGAGACTGAGAGAAACTACAAAGTAAAAAATGTACTGGATATGTAGTCCAGGACAAAGGCATCGGGTTCAACCCCTAATACCACCACCAAGAGAGAGTCAGGGCACACTGCGAAGCATATAGCCTGCTGGGAGCCAGGAAGCAAGAAGCCTTGGAATGTGCTGCTGAAACAATGGCTACGATTCTTTTTAGTCCCCAAAAGATACAAGACAACAGAGTTTAGGAAGAGAGGTCCTCATGGAAATCAGCCTGGGATGATTTTGCTAAGGAAAATGTATATACATATGACACTGATTGTTCCAGTAATTACTCCGGGACCACGGACGAGGGGCGGACTCATTATGCTGTCAGAATCTCTCCTCTTTCAGAATCCTAACACCTGCATTTCCACTCCCACATTTCCATTCCTTAATCTTTATAAATGAGGTCTAAAAGCAAGGCAATTTGACATCATATTGGAAAGAAAGATTAGTTAAATAGCTTAATGTCTTAGATGGGGCAAGATATTTATGTGACTGAAAAAACAGAACAGTAATATGTGTGTTTTTTTTTGTTGTTGCTGTTTTTGTTTTTGTCTTTTTGAGACAGGGTCTCGCTATGCAGTTCAGGCTGGCCTTGAGCTCACTTTGTAGCCCAGGCTGGTCTCGAACTTGCAACGATCCACGATTCTCCTGCCTCAGCCTCCCAAGTGCTGGGATTACAGGTGTGCGCCACCCCACCCAGCTGGATTTTTTTGTTGTTTGTTTGCCTTTTTTGTTTTTAACCAGGCACAGTAGCACACGCCTGCCCACAATCCCAGCCCTTTGGAGGCGGAGGAAGGGGAAACGCGTTTGAGGCCAGCCTGCACAACTTAGCGAGACCCTGTCTGAAAAAATTAAGTGGACCAGGGATGTATCGCAGTGGTAGAGCACCTGCCTAGCATATGGAAGGCCCTGAATTCAGTCCCCAGTAGCTAGAAAACAAACTTTAGGTTTTGTTTCAGAATGGGATTCTCGGGAGGGTCTAAAAAAGAAACTCAGATGCAGAATGGTTTAATGTCCTAATGAAATGGGTTCAAAATGCAACAGTCAGACAGACCAAGTCACCTGCAGTGTGATGTGGCAGAAGCAGCTGACCGGGGCTTCTCGCCTGGAGCCGGATGAGCTACATCGCCTGAAAGGTTTCCGCACATGCCCTTTGGAAATGGGATGGCTTTCGCAAGGAGCACTACTGCTCCTGGGATTGCCCTGTGTCCATCAGTCATGCAGGCCTGCTGTGTGCCTGATGCTAAGAATTAAGAGTTCTCTAAATAGCAAAGATCATACTAACAATACATGATTCACTACTTACCGCAAAACACAACGCAGATGCAGACCGAGATAAAGGTGAGTTAAACTCCCAAGTTTTGCTGTTTGTGGGTGAGGCCTGTACATGGGGGCGGCCTGTGCACACTGCTTAATTAAACAGGTGATCCAAAGGCAGAGTGGGAGCGGAGCAGCGCCCCTGCAAAGCACACCTCCATGGCTGCTATTTATTTAATGAATACTCCTGGGCACTCTTTAAATTGAAAGATGGTTCATTAGATTTGTGCATCTGCCCTTCTCAGCAATCTGTTGTGCTTCTGATGAAGGCAGAGAAAAACACGAACATATCATTTTCGGGAATGTTATGAGTAACTCTGCTTCCAATGATTACAGAATCATAAAGGGCTCAGGCTGCCTAATTTCGGGGAAACAATTTGTCTGAAACATTCTCTGTCCAGTCCTATCTTGTTCTAGTCTCATTTATCTTGGAAACTTCAAGTACTAGTCCTTTGACTTTTTAAAAATTAATTACCTAATACGTTATCTGGAACCTATAAAAATAAACTGCATTTAAGGTACCAGAGAGTAAGTCTCTTTTAAAAAAAAAAAAAAACAGAGGCTTTAAAGCATCACCTCCTTCTTAAAGCCCTCTTTTGCTGTCCCCATGGAGTCAGCTGCCACCTCCCCCAGGCTCCCCTCTCAGCCCAGTGACAGTCTGCGCCGGGCTGGTGGCTGTGGTCACAGGTACGCACGCAAACTCTAGGGAGGCAACAGCAACAGCAACAACAAAAAAATCTTAAAACCAAAAAACCCCCACCTCTGCCCTAGTACCTGCTACACAGCAGAGGCTAACCCAAGGGCTGAACACCACAATCCAAGGTAGGCTTGCTTAAATAAACTATGAAAACATACACTCACTTGTCTGTCACCATTTAGGAAACATTTGCTCAAAGCCTACTAGGTTTTGGCTCCACAAAGGATGCATGAATGAAGACGGGGACACAAACACAATGACGAGAACCACCAGCCCAGAGCATGCCGGTCGTGGCCTAGAGCAGAACAATCTCGGAAACGTTCTCTGAAGATGAGTATTTTCAGACACTGAAATAGTCCCGCACAGAAATAGCTGTTGCTTGAGAGAGACCTGAAATGGTCGTTTCTCTTCTCTTGTGGAGAAAGGCGGTGTATAAAAGGATTCCGGACATCATATTTAGCAGCAGCTTCTCTCAGGTCACAGTCTTGCGGAAAGACACGGCCATGAAACCTTGGTTTATCACACGCTGCCTCAAAGGACCGGCTTTTCCTCAGCTGGTCAAAGGCCAAACGCAAAGGAGTGAGCAACTGTGAGGCTGAGCAGTCCCAGCCCCACTCCCCATCCCTATCTAAGCTGGCAAAGAGGCATGAAGTGCGGGTGTGGGGTTCAGCACTTACTGCAAGGGGCTGGGAGTTCACTGGTGAAGACGGTAGGGAAGAAGTGTAAGACCGAAGCTCAGGTTTGTTAGCAGACTGGGCGAAGTGCACGAGCGTAGGAGGCTCAGGTTAAGAGCTGCTCTGTACCGCACTCCGAGGGATGGATTCCTACATCCGAGAGTGGGCATAAAGAACACTGCCGTGTTCATCTGTGCTGAGAGACGGAAGCAGTGCTGTCCTCAGAGTGCTGAGAAAGATACTCCAAAACGTCACTGCAATGCGCTGGCAGAACTGCCAACGTTACAGTGCAGTGACAGAACTGATGTCTCAAAGAGACACGGTGGCAGCCCACGGGAGGCGGTGACCAAGTCTGTCTAAAGTATTAGAAAATAACAGACTGTACCTAGTCATTACTGGTCGTAAAAGAGGAGTTTTCATGTGAGGCACTCTGGATGCTTCTTGAGGTTAAGGAGAACCACGGATGAGCCCAGTGAGCTGCGTACCTTCCTCTGAACCGCCAGGCTGCTGCTACTGAGGTGCATTACACACAGATAAATATGTGTATCTAACACCCCATGTAGTTATTATTGGTCACAGAAAGCAAAACCCTTGTTCCCACAGATTCTGCTGCTCCAAAAGATGACTGCGGCCTGTACTCACTCCCTGCAAGCAATAGCTGCAAAGCTTTCCACCTCCTCCTTTCACGGACAAGACAACAACTGTGACAAAACGCTGCACTCACGGATGTGGTGTCACTTTAATATCACTATGACAAAGAAACCCACGAAGCTTAGCTCTGTGAAGGGTGGAAAATCCCTAAGCAGATTTCAGTGGTGTCAGGTTCTCGAGTGGCCCCGTTGGATGCAACCTCAAACCCCAAAGGACTGAATCTTGTAGTCCGTTTCCTGCATTGTGAGGAGTAGACGTTTACTTCCACAACTGATAAAACACAGGGGCAGCCTGAGGACCTAGCATCCTGCCAGACCCTGTCATGGTTTGATGCTGTTAGATGTCTAGAAACCCTATACCCTGATTTTCTGTCCTGCAGACACATGGGAAAAGTACTCATCCATAACATCTGGACTGACTTCCCGTCTCCAAGGCTGCTGTGCGCAGCTGTTCACATCTCCGCTAGAGAAAGGAAAACGTGACACTGTTTGAGGAGCGTGTACTGCAGTGGCAGTGAGCAAGGGTTACTGCGCCTCACTCTCCTGAAAGGCCCTAAGTACTCAGGGAGAAATCTGCCCCTCCTCCACCAAGTGCGTGTACCCCGTGGTACCCACCAGCAGTGCGAAGCTGTGCTCGGGCAGCATCCCGTATTGCTGGACCAGCCGCTTCCGGGTCGCACTGGGCAGCTCGGGTAGCGCGTCCCGAATCTGGTCGATATTGATCACTTGCTGAGAATCTGCACCCGCGGGCAGAGACGCTGTGTCGTAGAGCACCAGGGGAGGCAGGTTGGGCTCTGGCATAAACCTAGGCAGAGAGAACAGACAGGACCTGAATCTGGAGTATCTGGACTACTCAGAATCACAGATCTACCTCTGATATGAATGTCTCCGGAGTCAGATGCTATGTTACTTGCAAGTATTTTTGAATGTCCTAGTCTATCCATTCTCCCTGTTTCCCAGGGAAGTCTGTGTGCACGGTGCTTGCGAAGTCCCCAAGTCACCACACCTGCCACCTCCCACGCTTGTAAAGCAGTGGTGAGTGAAATAAGTGTAACACAGGGCTAAACCACACTTTGATTTACAATCATGGATAAAGTACATTCGCAAAACACAGGCTGGAAATAAGAGGACCAAAGGAGAACAATTTATGTATTAGGAAAAGAAGTGATTTTCCCGTTTTTTAATTCCTGCTTCTTGCAATGTCTGTGTAACAAACAAAAAGTCAAAGAAAAACTCCAAACTGGCCTCCTCGAGAGGTCTAAGCATGTAAAGATTTCGCCTGAACGTAACATGGACACTGGAGGGAGGCGTGAGCAGGTGGGGCTCAGGACACGTTAGGCCAGCGAAACAATTCTGCGTGACGCCGTCACGGAGGGTATGTGTTACTACGCACACATCACAGCCCACAGAATGTACGATTCGAAGGGTGAACCCCCGTGGGAACTATGGACCTTAGCGAATAATGAGCTATCAGAATCAGTTCATCACTGTAACAAAAAGACCACACAAACTCAAGACGTTAAGGAGGGGCGCTGGGTTGGACAGGAGGCAGTGAGTATATCAGAACTCTATTTTCCACTCAGTTTTGCTGTAAATCTGAAGCTGCTGTAAAGAATAAAGACTTTGAGAAATATCTATGATGCCGAACCACCGCATATATCTTATGAAACACGTCCCTGCTCTCTGCCATTCCAGCAGTAATGTCTTCTCTCTGCCCATAATCGTCGAGGGGCTCCCGTAAAAGCAGGATAATGAAGACCAAATCGTGGTTCGAAGGTAACAGACTAGGAGGCAAGCGGCTCATCAACTCACGGCCAGATCTCTGCCACGAAGCAGTCTCGCTTCTGAGAAGAGGAAACCAAAAGGAGGCTTCCTGAAACTACCAACTTGGACGATGGAGCAGAAGCCACTGGCTGAATTAAAAGGCAAACTCCATGCTTGTCTTAGTTACTTTTCTCACTGCTGAGACGAAACACCTGACGCCCAGAGTTAAGGGAGAAAAGGTTTATTTAGCTCACAGAGTCTGTGGAGGTTTCAGTCCGTACTGGGCTGGCTCCAAGGCAGACAGGCCTCACAGAGGAGAAAGAGTCATAGTGGGCAGAGGGTAGCAAAGCAACAAGGGACCTTAACAGCCTCTTTCTGCCCCTTTTATACTCTATCGAGGCTACTGGGACTAGGGCGGTGCCTAACCAAATGAGCAGGCCAATTTAGCAATCACACACCCTTAATCCCAGCACCGCTCCATAAATCAATCACATACTCAGACTCAGCCACCTCTGGAAAAGCCCTGTCTAAGGCTGAGTGAGGCTCTGGGGGCCATCTAGACAAAAACTCTAATGATGGCCCATGAGAAAGCAGCATAATACGGCCGGGAGCAGCAGTGAAGAACAAAGAAGTTTCTTCCAAGACATGGCCTGAACTAGGAGCTCACAGACAGGCCAGGACTCCTTGGGGTGAGGGCTACACGTGCTCCGTCCTGCCGGCCACAGTGGCACGGGCAGCCCTGCGCCTCACAGAGGAGATGTGGGCTCATCTCAGCAACTTTGCTGCTTAAAGCTCCGTCTTTCCAACCTGCTCAACTCAATGGAAAAAGCGAGAGGTTCAATTTGTCTCAAGCCCATCTTTACTAATGGCTTTATTCACAGGTCCTCTATTAATTCCAGCTTGTTTACTCTGTCAATGAAATAGCATCCCCCGAGGTCTGAAGGGAACTGCATTAACATAGACATACGCGGGGCACTTCAGTGCATTACAGAATTTGCTGCTGAAGGTAAAAACAAGAAAGGCCAGGGCACCGACCTCAAATGGCATCCTCTTTGCTCAGCTACAGCAGCTCTGACACAGAAGCAAGTGAATAAGTGTCTGCAAAAGCCGAATCCCATCAAAGAAGGGGCTCTGGGGCTAACACATCCCAGTGTACACACTAATTTTCCATCACATAATAACAATAAAAGTAATTCCTACGAGGTCTCCAGGGTCATCAGGATCTCTGAATGGATCTGAAACGTGCCCATACCCACAGTAGGTAATAACATCTGACACGAGAGGTGGTCACCTGTAGTCCTGCTTTCCTTCCTTGTCCCTCATTGGCACGGTGCACCTGTAACAGTCAGAGAAGAAAACACTGAGCAGACGCTCCTCACAGTACAGCCACCCCACAGGCAGAGGAGTGGTGCTAGGTGTGGTTCCCAGCTTGCTGCTACTGGGAGGAGGTCTAACTTTACCAGGGGCGGCTGGGGGGAGGCCCGCAGGCTGCTGGAGCTGCGCCCATGAAGGGCTCTGCGGGAACCTGGTCTCCCTCCCGCTTCCCTGCGATGATGTACAGCACAGGCCCAAGGAGACGGGGCTGACCAACCGCAGACTACAATCACTGCCCTGTGTGTGAGCCAAAGCTCTTCTCTTTGTATGCTGTTTATCCGTGATACCTGTCACTACAGGGGAAAGATGATTAAAAGGGTTTCCCCAACCTGTAAGGGGACATAGGTAAATGTAAGTTCTTCAACTTGCCATCAGCAATAAATTGCTTCACTGTTTCCAAGTCAAAAAAATGTTTTTGTGGCGATGGAAATGGAACCCAGGGATTGCATGTGCTAGGCAAGTGCTCTACCACTGAGCTACAGCTCAGTCAAGTTTCCAGCCTTTGGTCAGCTCAAGATTTTACGCTTTGGAGTTTTCAGTACTCTGCTTAAGGAATAAGATCCTCAGAAATGAGTCAGAAAATCAAGGTCAGAGCTAGGTCTAAATTGCAACCAGGTTTTAGTCTATCTACCTCTAGCCTAAGCTGGTATAGGTCTGAGAGATTACTTAAAAGTAAACATTTTTTTTATAAAGCATGGAAACTGGAAGAGAGAAATCTAGGACTATGACCAAGCACTGCTAAATAAGTCTGGGTCTTATAATACAGGAGTATTATACCCCTGTGGGCGACAGTGTTTTCTGCTTGCTAATGAGGAAAGCCAAGTGCAGGGAAGCTAAGGAGCCCTTCGGCCACAAAGCAGGTCTGTGGCTGAGCCCGGATCTCTCTGCCCACCCACTGTATTCAAGGTGCTTAGGAATGCAAACTCACCCCAGCTTGGGGTCAAAGGAGCGAGTTTCATTCAGAATTTCACCTCCGCTCTCAAGTTCATTGATTTGCCTCTGAATTTCATGGTCTACAAGAAACAATAATTTAGTATCATAGTTTGATTATACCTTTAATCAATTCAGGCAATAATTAGAAACCTTTTTCAATCTTAAAGTCAGAGGATAATTAGGAAGATTGTGTATAATAACCCTTCCCTTGCATGCTGTATTTTCTCTTCACTGCCATCACAGAACACTGATGCTGGAAATGGCCCCAAGTTTTTTGAGAAAACTCAGGTTTGGAGAGAGTAAGCAATCCAATACAGATTACACAATTTGGCAGACACAAGGCTAAGACCCGTATGTGGGTCTGATGACTGCAGAGCTAGGACTGGTGCCAGCAGGGACTCTTACTCTGGGACCTGTGGATGGGCTGTGAGGGGCCCTGCTACCCCCTAAAATGACATATGAAATGTGAATGTTTAGAGAGAGGACTCACACCCCCATTTTATAGATAGCTAAGCTCTCTTATGAAAATAAACCTTCCCTTAACTCCTCACTCTGCCATACGCCATCTTCCCTTGCTCAGATCCAAATGCTTTGATCTAAACTGCTAAGCAGCAGTAACACCAAACATGCCCACTTTGGCTCATGCCTGCCCCACTCCATAGCTCTCACATGAGATCACGGCCACAAGGTCCAACATAGCGAGGAAAAAGGTGATACAAAAATGCCAGGCTTGGAGAATAAGCCCAAGACGTCGAAGCGCTGGTTGCCCCAGGATGAGTTTTGCTGTAGGTAGGTTCCTGACTGTTGCTCCAAAGGGAACTTCATAGGACAAAAGGACACTAGGGATGCCAGAAACGTAACTCACTGCAGATGAATCTACTTTCGCTCTTTTTGTAGGTTCCTTACAGTGACGGGTCCCAGAACACCACTGTGTCTAAGGTGAACTGAAACTTTCATCCTCCTGTCCCCAGATTCCCCCTCACAAGCCTGGGTGACCAGTCTGAGTCCCTGCTTCACAGCGTGGTTGCAGAAGTATGGACTATATCCCCTTCCAGAGACAGAAGGGCACCCTCTTTGGTCTGCATTTATACGGGAACCTTTTCTTTCCCTTCCCCTTCCCAGAAATTATCTCCTTGACCATTTTACGGTGTTTTCCTGGACATCTGTGGACTCCAAATGTCTTCACTGAGGTTGATCATTTTGGGTTCAGGCTGATGAGATTTTATACCAGACCAGAATCATCTTTTCTGCATTGCTTTTAGCATTTCTCTTGGCAAGATCCAGGATTCTACTAAACATCTCCCCTACGGCAGTGTTCTGGCAACATATTCAGAGGTCTAGTTGTATGTACACTCTTGAAGGGACGCACTTTAAACTCATCCCTGACTCCTCCTTTCTCTCTAGACATCTTTGGTTTTTTAAAAAAACTGGTTTTTAGACCTGAGATGACCCCCTCAGAGTCACAGTCATTGGTTTCTATGGGACTGCTCAGACGTTTATCCTCTACCCTGTTCTATTTCAATTATGTATCTGTCATCCATGAACACAGCATGGGGTTCCAATAAGTCTGACTCTGACTGCACAGGCACGTGCGACCTATTAGTAGAAAAGAGTACAAAGCAGAGGAACATTAGGCCACACTATGGCCCATCTAAAACAAACGAATATGATTTCATACAGTTCAAGCCACGAACTGAACAAACTTGACTTTATAAAGAATGCGGCCCATGGCAAAACACAGACACAATATTCTGTGAATCCTCCCAGGAAGAGCTAGAGTCTATCTTTTCTGTCCTGAGGCTGCTTTGAATTCAGTCTGCTCTGAATAGGATGTGCTGGAGGTGACATGGTGTGAGTTGTACAGATTAGGACTCGGGCGGGCTTGTGGCTTCCGTCTCCTTTCTCTCCTGGACGTGCTCACCGGCAGATAAGAAGTCTGGGTGAGACAGGTGACGGGGAAGGACCGCGTGGGCAAGGAAGCCACCAGGATAGGAGCCCATGGGAACAAGACCAGGCCTGACCTCCATTTCTGCTGACCTGTCAGCTTCCCACAGCTGCAGGCGGGGGCAGAGGCAGCACCAGCGAAAGAGCCACTGTCCACAGAACTGAACACCAAAGTGGTCACTCATAAGCCACTCAGGGGGCCTGTCACCCAGCAGGTGAGGATGGACAGACAGGACAGGAGGAGCACAGCAGACACTCACCTATGGCTCTGGCCAGGAACCTGATGCTGTTGAGATTCTTCACTTCGGTTCGGATGCCCAGCGGCTCCCCAGGGTGATGCACGGATATATTTGCATCCACTCTCAGCTGGCCCTCTGGAGAGACAGGAAGAAGAAAACCTGGAGAAAATCCTTGAGGCAGCACGGTCTTCTTAAAGCGGAGGGAATGAAGGGAGCTGTACCACAGCCACCCAGCCTTAGAGAAGGCAGGCGCGTCCTGAAGCTCGCGGCTGGGCCTCCACCTCCATTCCAGAGAGCAGTTGGGGGCCTGTGCATCGGAGGGGCGCCCTCCCGTGTTTATGCGTGTGTGGGTCCACGCAGGTGTACTTGTGCACATACAGGAGAAAAGCTTCAGATACACCAGCTGAATCTAATTTCTTTTATGCTAAATAAGAACAATACTTTTAAGGTAGAGATTTACTCTGCAGTTTTATTCTGAATTTCTTTTACAAAGTGTCAAAACCAGGTTGGTGGTTGGCAGGGGCTCATGAATGATTACGCGAAAACCCTCCAGAACTCTCGCATGGAATGTGGATTTCTAACGCTGATTCCAGGAGATTTATAGACAGTCCTTGAGAATTTACAGCTCAAGGGCGAGAGCTGAAACCTGGGCTCTTCCCCTCCTCCTCCCTCCAGGTCCTGTACTGCAATAATCTCTTCCTCCCGCACAAGGCTCCCGATGCTGCCTAAGAGCATAAGGATTTGCTGCACCAGAAGACAGGAAGCGGGGACGCAGCGGTGGGACTGAGGGGCTGACCCTGTCCTGGGGGGACTGTCCCTGCCCCTGAAAGCCCTTCCAGATCAGAAGCCGCAACCCCTAAGGAAGCAGCAGAATTTGTGGAGAGGACTAAAGACTCCTGAGGAAGAGAAGAGGCAAAAATCCCAAGACAAATAGAGAGAGGAAGATAAGAAATAACCACATTTCACACCTTATGAAGTAAAGCTCGGATTCTCTGTTCTCCAATTTCATTTAGAGAGTGAGAGGACTAAATGTTGGATTTTGTTTTTCTTTGTAGGTCCCGCCTCTTTTATATTAAAAAGTAATCCATCAAACCTGAGTGTTTTGAAGTGCCAAATAAATTCATTTTTGAGATTCTCCAACAAAATCATATTAAATTTAAAAAGTACAAATAAATTCCACGCCAAGAAAAGAAGCCCCCTGGAACGGGTTCTCGGTCATCCTCCAATCTGCTGAGCCGTGGCTCTCTCAGTCTCACCGCAGACGAGGGGATCCGCTCAGCTACCCTATGGCTCCGAAAGCCTGAGGACAGCTTTCAGCTGTTCTCCCCAGCACTGACTTCTCAACGTTTTTACAAAAACCCCGTAGCCCCTCATTCTAGATCACTCTGAACAAGCTGTGTGTTTCTGAGTCACAGGAAGTGCCCGGTTTGGGAACTGCTTGGCCAAGCTCCTGCGTAGATCGAGTCTTCGCTCCCAGCACCTCGGATCTGCCATCCTGGCCCAGGCCTCGGCACAGCAGGCCCAGCTGAGGGCCCACAGATTCCTGTCAGCCAGCAGGGCCCCTGTCCAGTCACACAGCTGGCTCTGACTCTCAGTGGCCGCAATGTGGCTTTGCCATCCCCGCCGCTCACTCGCTCAATGGCGGCTTTCACGGCATCCCCTGACCTGGCAGGCATGGCCTACATTTCCCACTCTGCATACCTTCCAGTCAGGGCAGCAGTGCGTAGACCTTCCTGTCTACTCCGCTGACGTGTTCTCCTCACCAGTGTGACTCTCCCTCTCTTCCCCCTCTGCTTGCCCCCCCCACCCCCCCCCAAGGTCCCACAAAGTGTTACCACCTTCTACCACCTCCTCTGTAAGGAGCCTCCTCTGGGAAGAGCACACAGGCCGTCCATGCTGAGGAAACCTCATCTCTAGGCTGAAATGGGAGGGCCCGGGTGAGGGACCCGGGTGAGGGGCCCGCGCTTTAAACACCTTCCTGCTTTCATGGACACTGCTCTTTCTCTCAGCCCTCCCCTGCAGCAGTCATCCATCTCTTTCTCAGCATCCCCTCGGCTGTGTTCAAAAGCAACAGTATTTCTCATTAAGAAAACAAACAAAAGCCAAAACACCTATTCCCCTGAGCCCAGTTCTCATTACATCAGTCATCCAGCTGCTATTTCTCTGCTCTCCTTCTCAAGAAATCCTCTCAAAACAAGTTCTGTTTGTTGCCCATATTGTACCCACATCTCAACTCCCACTGACTCCTAGGCCCACGTCAGCCTGGTTCTGTCCCCACCGCTCTGGTAATGCCCCTCTCTGAGGCACCAGCCACCTCCTGGCTGCCAAACTGACGGATGCAGGACACACTGTCTTCTGGTACTGGACACCTCCACGGCACATGGCTCATCCACTCATCCTCTCTTCCTGGGTATCTTCCTACCTCAGCTCCTCTGCCTGAGCACCACTGCTTGTTCTTCCTGTATTCTCTACTTCCATTTCATTTGCTGGTGCCTTCTTTTGTATCCAAACTCAAGGCTCCCTTCTCATGCTCTCTCTTCAGGGGTTTTAAACACAACCTTACAACCTCTGTGCTCCTGTTGGACTCAGGGTTTACAACGCAAAGGATTTAATACAGGACATATAATTTATAGGGATTATTTTATAATAGTCACCCAAAAAGTCAAATGCAAAAGAATGCAGGAGATCTGCCCACACAGCGGAGACCCAAAGAATCCGAGGGCCTGGATCCCACAACAATGTCCCTCACGAGTCCAAATGAAGGCCTGGAGCCCATGGCAATGTCTCATACAAGTCTGTAACAAGGATCTGCACTGGGAAGGCCAAAAGGTCAGTGGTGGAAGCTACAAGGTCTGTACCAGCGGGATGAAGGACCTGTGCCCGCAGCCTGAGGGATCTGCACTGGAGCCAGGAAGCAACCCTCAAGGTAACTGCAGCCATCCTCGGCAACAGCGAGGTCCTGAGCTTCTCCAATGATGAGAATAGCCGAGTTCACAGCAGGAAAGGCAGCACAAGCCTCTCCAGGAGAAACAACAGCACACCATCTTCCCCTCCAGATCTCCTTTTATGCTGCTGGCAACAACCCTCAGGTGGGCCCCTCCACACCCAGCACCGCACTGACTCCGTTCAGCTGGGTATTCCAATTTGACCACTAGTTGTCAATCCACCACAGCTCCTGACACTGAAATTTCCCTCCCTAGCCCAGACCTCTCCTCTGAGCTCCCCAGTAGACCTCGGCAGCATTTCAGTTTCCAAAACTGCATCTTAAGTGGCCCTTCACAGAGTCATTCTTGCCCTTATCATTGGACTGCGCTGCACATACCACCTTCCTCCTCAAATGTCCTGGAGCATTCTTGCTTCCTGTCTCCCATCTCCGCACCAGCCTGCTACAAATCCTCTTACTTCTACAAACTACCTTGAACCTCCCCATCTCTCCATCACCAGTGTCACCAGTGCTGTCCAACTGCGTCATCTTCTGTCTAAACTCCTGCAAGCCTCCCAAATGGTTTCCACACGTCTCTTCTCCTTCTGAAATCCACTTCCCGCAAGCATGCAGAGCGGTTTTCTAAAACATTATTAAGACTACATCATTCCCTTACCTAAGGCCCTTTCAGGGATCACTCACAGCCCCTGGGCTAAAAGCTACACTTCCTGGTATTACCTGTAATCTATCACCGGCCTACCTCCATGATTTTCCTCGATGCCACAGCTCCTTACGCGTTCTCCACAGTGCCCCAGTCACCTCAGTTACTTCAGAGCGCACACTGGGCTTTTCCTCAACTCGGGTCCTCTGCCTCAGCTGTCTCCTGGAATACTCATCCCCCGGCTCCATGCTGGCTGGACCTTCACGTCTTAACTAAATGCCACTGCTTCTGAGGGGCCAGAAAAGCAACACTGTCACCTTCCGAGTTACTCTGCGTCACACCAGCTCACGCATTTCCTTGAAGCACTCATCACTATAATGACTGTTTATTTGTTTACATGTTGGGCTTTCTCAAGCTCCATGTGGCAGGAACAAGGTGTTTCTCAGAACCTAGGGCTGAGTCTGACACATGGAGCTAGTTCAAAAATGAAACCTTGTTCAAGAACAGATGCCAGTGTGCTGGTATGTTCCTGAGCAAGGAGTAACCTCCATCTCACAGGAGGTTCCCCATAAGTTCTACATTTCTGTCTAAATAGGACTAATCTGCAGTTGAGATCATCTGGAAGGCCCATTAAACTCAGGAAAACGCGACGTACGCTGAGCTCTGCTCAACCAAATCTCTGTACTTGGGAGATAATTTTTTTTTAAACACAGGGAACCTTAAATTACTCACTTGCTTTTAAAAAGGAAACCATCTCTCACAATTTAGAATTCTAATTTGGAAGAGTGATAAAAGCATGAATTTTAGTCTCTTCCATAGAAGACCATACTACATCAATGCCTGAGAGGAATCATTTAGTACCCTGCAGTGTTAAAAGACAGTTCGCTAGCCTGGATTCAAATGTAGAATCAAACATTAACAAAAGACACTCTACCCAGTGAAGACAAAATACCTTTTAAACAAATTAAGTTAAATTGCTTCAAGTGCATGAAAGCCTTGCGAGTCAGGTTTGCTTCTGTGTGCTCTGTCCCACTGAGGGAGGGCCTGCATTCACACCTTGTGAGAACGCTACCCAGCTCAATTTCTGTCTTCTGGAAGCCAAGACTTCTAACAATAAAAACACTATACCACTGAGCACAGTGATAGAGTGCAGTCACATATCTTTTTTCTAAAACACATTCCCACAACAGAAATATAACATCAAGATAGAAAGCTGCTTCTGGGAACAGCAGGGGCCGAGGCTTTGGTAGGAAGGTCTGTCAAGCTATCTCATTCTGGTTCCTCAATACTCGCCAAAACTTAAATAACAAAACTTAGCAAAAAAAAAAGTGACTTTTTTGTTTTGGTATCGGAAGTTGAACTCAGGACATTGCACTTGCCAGGCAGGTGCTTGTGCCACTGAACTATATCCCTGGCCTTTTTTTTTCTTTTGTAGTGCTGGGAGTGGAATCTCACAGTATCTCACACATGCCAGTTAAGTGCTCTACCTGAGCTCCATCCCACGCTGAAAGTGACTAAATGTTATTGAACGTATTTCACTAAGCGTATCCATCCAAATGAGTGGTGATGCCATAAAAGCAATCCCATCCTACTTACTACTGTTAATAAAAGCATTTACCCAGCACAGGCTTTTTGCCAGGCCCCGTGCTGTCCTACATACATTATCACCTTCACTGCCTACAATGCAGCTTTCAGGACAAAGCCGCTTGGACATCCCTCGGCATTCAAACTTAGCACTTCCAAAATCAAATTCCAAACTTTCTTGCCCAAAGTCATGCCTCTGACTTGTTCCCTCAACTTTACCTGGTGATGCTGATGACTTCCTTTGCTTTTTGACTTCTCCTTTTCTCTTTCCACACACAATTATTTGGAAGTTTCTTTTATAAGTGTAGAAAGTGAGGGTCAGAAAAATTGAATCATGGGCCCACGTTTCTACGCCTAGAATTTCGCAGGCAGGATTCCAACCCGTGTCTGGGACCTCCGAGTCCTGGGCACCATGACATACACTGCAATTCTGCCTCACTAAGCAGGCGTCTCTGAGTCACAGTAACTCGAGGAAGCAGTAGGCTTCCTGCTTCAAGAAAGTGCTCCTGCAGTCAGACACACCAGGGCTCAAACCCTAGCTCCGGTGCTGTCGGTGAGCCTCAGGCAAATAAGCCAGCCTACCTGAGGCTCAGCTGCCTCACCTGTAGAACAGGTATGACACCACCTGTTTCCCAGGAAAGCTGTAATGTTTGAGATGATAAATCAGCTTTTTAAAATGCTCACTGAACTGACAAGCACCTATTCAAGTTCCAACTGACAGGTATTACCACCGCTGAAACTGAGTAGGCCTACTTCTGCCTACATTCAACTCAACACACTGCTTTGAGGACCTCAACAGCGGCAAATGACTTGGAACCTGGCTGAGCTGGTCCACGCTCATTAGCAAACCTACTGGAAATGCAACCAATTGCAGCCTAGAACAATGTACACTTCCTTCTAAAAGCACCGCGGCCACCAGTCCTCACTGTCCCACTTTCGGGTGACCTCAGCTCCCAAGCTGCGATCTCCAGTGCTGACCAGCGGCCCTATGGTGGTGGGAAGAGGAGTAAGCAAAGGAGTCTGGCTGCTAAATGCTAACAGCACCACTGAGAAGCCGGCTCCCGCGGACTCCAGGCAGACCTCAGCTCCCCACAGCACTGCAGAACCACCAGAGCCACTCAGCGGCTGTGCTGAAGCAAAACTGCTGGATCTGAGTTTAAAAGAAACAAAAAGTGTCACAACAAATGAGATTTAATGAGCACTCTCAGCTGTCACTGACTCACGAGTTCTTGCCATGATGGTTTATCTCTTGGCAAGGACCCAGATGGGACTATTTCTCAGCTAACAGGTGGCTTGTTTATTATTCCACAGGGTATGCCGGAATCACAGTGATTCTGGGTAAGAATGGAATAATAAAAACTTTTAAAGCGATAATCAATGCTTACCGCATTAATGGATAACTGTCCAACCTGTCTATATTTCATTTATGTGCTGTGCATAAAAAGGCAGCATGAGTGATAAATGGAAAACGGAGAATTCTCCGACTCTGAGTCTCATTTCTGTGAAGGAAACTCGTAGGCAGCTAACCTTTATGTCACTCAAACTCATGTGGCTGTTTTTTCAGTCTTTAAAGAAGAAAACAGCAAGTAAGCAAGTACTGTCTTCACATTCGACTTGCACCAGGGCTTTGATGTTATAATTTGTTGCTTGTAAGACATTCTATGTGACAAATATGACACTGCCAATTCAGAAGTCGCTCTGTAACACACAAATACACGATGTGACGTGGTAAGGGTGTCCACAGTACTATGAGCTGGCGGGAAGATGACCACCTTCATCCGTGAGACTCACCGGGCACACAGGGCGACCTCTGCATTGCGTGCAATGAAACACATGACTGTAAATTCAGAGCCTGTGTGCTGCGAGGATGATGGAAACTTTTAAAAAGCACAGGAGAATGAAAACAAACACAGACCATCGGGGAGATTAGCTTTTAGGGGCTTAAAGGAGGACAAAAGAGCCCTGGGCAGAGACCAATGAAGCAAAGCCATGAAGACACTGAACTTGATCAAGCTTATGATTCTACATACGGTCTACAAAGGTCTAAAATGTCTAGTCTGCTTGGTTCTGAAGAAGACAAGTGTTTTTTTGAGTTTCCTACTTTATATCTACTGAATTTAAGATCTGATCTAAGGAGAAAATTTTTGCAATGCTAATCTTGGCTCATAGCCAATATAATTTGGCTTCAGTTGCATGTGGATGAAAATTCTATTTTTAATTATCATTTTAACTGTACAAATTTATGGGATATGTACGATAACTTGATATACGTAGTAGCCAAACTGGGGTAGTTCACCCTTCATGGATGAAAATTCTACAAAACAAAGAAAATAAACAGATTTCCCCAAAGTAGCAACTAGTTATCTGTAAGAGAGAACTCACAAACTAAGAATTATCCTTGAAGAACGGGGTCTTCTTTCTGAGAAAGATGTAAGTGTTCACACACATTATTTTGAGCGTGTTTTGAATCCCCACAGCTTTGAGGTAAGAACCTGGGGGCCGTATGGAGTCCTGTGACTCACGGTCTTGGGCTCAGTATCTCCGCGTGGCTGTCTGTTAGTGTCTCTATTTGGTTTGGGGCTCAGAAAGGAGGCCAAGAAAAATTCTGAAGACAAAAAAAAAAAAGCAAGGAGGAATGGAAAAGGATGAGAACAGATGTAAACAACTTCAGTATACAAGATGCCACAAAGTAAAACTCAGGGGCAAACAGACCCAAGAAGGAGAAAGGGAGAAGGTACCACAGGAGGCCATGCCGCTGGCTTCTACCTGCCATGTTTGCCTGGCTGGTCCCCAGGGCTTGGAGGATCAGCTGCAGCTCCTTGACGACTGCGGCCGCCTCTTCTCCACAGGACAGGTCGGGCTCCATGACCACTTCCAGGAGGCCAACTCCTAGCAGAAAGAGGCACAGTCAGCCTGGCTGGGGCTCACCAGTGTCACCAGCAGGTAAAACCCTGCATTAATGAAGGACTCTCAAAGTGGTTCTAGTCTCGACACCGGTTCTCTCTTTCCCTCCACTTTTTGATTCTTAACTTTGGATCACTTGTTTTAATGTTTGCTTAAGGATATCCAGCACTGGATTTGTGGCTACTGGCTAAGCCTGTCTGATCTGAAAGGTGAGTCACTGGCCAGCCCAGCAGTAATCATACTTTAAGCCATACATTCTCATTGGCTCTGCCAATACTAACAGATACTTTGATCTCCTCCTGTCAGACTCTAGTGTGTGCTTTCAGCTGGTTTGGGAAAACTCTAGAAAGGAAAAAAAGGTGCCTAAAATCCAAGGACTGAGGGGCCTAGAAGCAAGGCAATGAAAATACTCAGAGCCTACCCGCCCTGTTCAAATCAATGAGTGTCTGGGACCTCAGGTCGTCGTGGAGGCTTTTGCCGCTGTCTTGCTCCAACTGGATCTGCTTGATCCTCACCGTCTTGGTGGCCATGTGACTCCACCTATTCCCCACAAACACTCCATACGACAAGCTCCCATTGGCAGCAATCGGGAGCCTCTGCTGGGTGATCTGGTACCCTGCCTGCATGCAAGCAAACAACAGTTACAGTCACCACCCCAGGCCCAGAAGCTGGGTTCCAGCCTACAGTTCCCTTCAGGGTCACACAATGAAGGGCTTACTTGGAACAAAAACAACAGAACAAGAATACAAGAAGAAAGATTAGTTCATGCACTGCTGCCATAATTTAAAGACACTGCTTCCGGCTCTTCCCATCGCCCCTCACCTCCCCCAAGCCCTTCACCCCCAGTAACACCGCAATTACAACATGAATCGCATCTTCCTCACAAAAGTGCCATTTTTGAGAATAACAATAATCTCACTGTCAGGAGCCCCTAAGAGAAGAATTTACTGTTTTCATTTAGCTCATTAGCTGCACTCTGCATCTCATTACTGGGCTCCTGACAGAGCCTCCTTCGTAGGAAACGCTGGCTAAGCACTTCGCCCATCTCTGCTCAACACTGCGGTAGCCGGTGCCAGCGTGATGAAGCGAGTTTGGTTCTACTCCTTTGGCCCTCGCTGACCCAGCTTCCCTTGTTACTCTAGCCAGAAAGTGCTGTGGCGCTGCTCACACTCAGCGCTACCACGCTGGAGGCCCTGGACCTCCTTCTACGTGGAAAGGAGAGCTGCTTTCCCGTGCACGCATGCATCAGCAGACATGAAGAAGGCAGCAGGTCAATGCAGAGGATCGGAGAAGAACAGAGGACAAAGGCTAAGTCACCAGCGGCATCTGCTTGGGGGCTCGACACACTTCCCAGTATGTCACACTCGTGTGTGAGCCCATGACCGCCAGGGGAAGCAGGACAATCACAGAAGGGCCACAGCCTCGCCCACAGCCACACACTGATCTAGGACGCCTCCGGGTCAGCATGTCAACCCAGATGCCCCGGCTCCAGTCTGGACTCCTCATCACTAGGGCAGGCAGTATTTTTTCAAGCTTAACTCCATCAGAAATGCTGGCGGGCTGGTCAAAGCAGTGTGCTTAGTGCCACCTCAAGGATTTCTAATCCAGTAGGTCTGGCGTGGGGCCTGAGAATGATTCTTCTGACAAGATCCCACATGCTGACGATGATGCCTCGGGGCCACATTCCGACTCCATTTTCCACACTGAGAGAGGAAGTCTCAATTTGCAAAATGATGAAGTGTGATCAAAATATATGGTGAATGTTTTCATTTGTTTAAAAAGAATGTGTTACAGTAAGATACCACGCCATAAATTCCCCTCAAAACAGTCCCTGTCACTCCAGCCACACCAGTCCCATCATTCTTAGCACTTTCTGAAGTACTGGAAGTCCTCTTCTGTGAGTGAGTGTCCTTATGCAGTATGGTCAAAATATGGTGAACCTGGCTGCTAAGAGTTATCCGATGGAAAAACAGGCTCATAAAAACATCACAATGTGCCCTCATCCGCTTCATTCACTGCGTCTCGTCCTGTGTCCTTCCGGCTCTTTTCCGAAGTCAGAATGACTGAGGGGCGAATGTTTCGAATCAGTTCAGGATGTCAAAGCAGCCAAAACAGAGCAGCTAAAGATACTCATAAATGAGGACTCCCAGAACTGCTTCAGAAAGTCGCCAGAGAGAACCACGGGATCTTGTGTTCCAAGAAATGGCTGGTATCTTGAGAAGGATTAATGGTACTGTATCTTTTGCTGAAATGTGTCTTTAAATTTAAACACTGACTGTATTTTTCATCACACAAATTTGGATTGGGTTGCCAGATAAAATACAGGATACCCTATTAATTTTAAATTTCAGATAAGCAAACACACACTTTTTTAGTATAAGGACATCCCATGTAATATTTGGCAACACCAATTGCAGATTATCTGAGCTACATGTGTCAGAAAGAACAGAAGGTCATAAATAATCAACATATGTTATGTTTGTCATATTGGTAATGCTTCCACCTTAACCAAACTGGTTATCACTATTAGAAGAAAAGGGGAACTGGGGATGTAGGCCAGTGGTAGAGCACTTGCCTACCATGTACAAAGCCCTGGGTTGATCTGCAACACTGGAAAAATAACAAAAGAGATGAAGAGGGGCAGGGGATATAGCTCGGGGGCACAAGTGCCTGCCTGGCAAGTGCAAGGTCCTGAGTTTGATCCCAGGTACCAAAAAAAAAAAAAAAAAAAAATAAACAAAGAAAATGATAAAAAGTAGTTTAATTCGTTTCAACCTACAGAGTCAAACTTGCTGAAAGGCTAGTAGCTGGAGGGGGCAGAAGCTCCAGGTGGAGAATTAGGGTCTTATTTGTATAGTTTTTATTTGTTCCTGCCTTTACCCACTAAAAATCAGCTCCCCTCAATCTTTAGTTCAAGGAACGTCAAGTGAGGTGACATTATCACTTGTGTTTCTAAATCTAAAGGAGAGTCTTACTTACTATTAGAGGCTCAGATCAAACGACACATTATTTTGGGAAACCCATTCAACATTTCAGTTTTGTTCCAGCTCAGTATTAGGAAAAACTGTCTCTCATTCACACCGGCATCTCTTAAAAAAAAAGTTTCCAGTTTTAAGAAAAAAGCAGGCGAATACTGAGCCTCCTGCTCAGCCAATTACTGCTGTTCGTGCCTGTCTCAGGTTCATGTTTCTGCTTACTACTGTCCACTTACTTGCTCCTTGGGAGATGACAGAAATGTCTCTAAAGCAGATAGCTCTGTTATAGAGAACTTCGCCTTTAACGAGAGACACTCTCACAGTGTCTACAGAGCAACAGTGGGCAGCAACCGTCCATCAGCCACAGGCTTAGCCTTTGTCCTAATAGGCAATTAGCACCAGACTCCCCGGCCGGACCGAGCCTAACAACACGGGTTTCCTCGAGTCCCCGTTCAATTAGGAGCGAGCCACCAGAAGCATGAGACTAAGCAAGGAGACAGCAATCAGGACAATTGCATCCAATCTGGCGAACATCAGGGGGCACCCGCCTTCATCAGGGCTGGGCCGAGCTTCCTGCTGAGACGGCCAGAGTGGGATAGAAAACAGCAGAGGCGCAGCCCTCTCCCTCCCTCCGGCTCCCCAGGCGGGGCTGCCCCAGCTCTGAAGACTTCTGGGGGTGACCACAGAGCCTACTTACAGGGAGGTCCGCGTAGAAGTAGTGCTTCCTGTCAAACAGGGACTTCTTATTTATGCGGCAGTTCAGGGCCAGGCCTGTCATCACTGCCGCTTCGACGCACCTCCTGTTGAGCACCTACAGAAACACCACACACAAGCTCCTCTCAGGACCAACGGCCGCACAACGGCTTCTCCCACGCCAACAGCCTCCCCAGTATCCAGCGGGCTCTTTGGCAGGCACTAGCTCTATTTCTCTGCGCGGGCAGCTCTGGTTCACAGCTGTTTGTGAATCAGGAAAGTGATATAAAAAGGAACGTGCACGTGGCAGGGGGTCCTGTGGGCACTTCATTAGCGGCTGCACTGGGGACTCTTCACCCCAATAGCTGGCATCAAAGTTAGGAAGAGTCCTAGAAGGGCTTCCGAGGAGCGGTAACTACATGGCACAGATCTCTGCTCACTCCCTGTGCACACAGAGCCAGGGGCAGAGGCAGCATGCGGGGCAGGGGCTCCTGAGATGGGGATCCCACAGGTAGCTCCACAAGCCACCTAGGGACGGGTAAATGGTCAGGCACTGGTGGCACCCTTGAGCCTGAGAGTGGTGGCATTACTAACAGAACACAACTGAATTCCTGAGAAATGCCACAAGCATTTCTTCAAGACCTGGGGATGTGGCCCTGTCACCTCCGTTCTCTGCCTGGGACTATGACTGGGTGTCAGAGCCACATTCCTGTCCCACTTGTGTGTGTGTAGGAGCTCCTGGTGTCCCTAGGTCTCCTCTGGACCACAGTATCCCCTCTGGTCTATGCTGGGCCAAGAGATGGCTAAGAAATGTCCCAGCCCCGGAGGACACGAGCAGTTCTTGGCACCTTTGTGAGTCTGGAACCAGCTAAACACAGACAGCTAACATGTGAGAGGATAAGGAGGGTCAGTTCCCTCACGTCTGTACGAGGGAGTTAGCACCTACCTTGCAGAATCAAGCGGACAGAGCAGAGCACAGAACATCCAGAACATCCTATTGCAGGGACTCAATACATAGTTCTTGCCATTCCACTTTGGGGGGATTTGTGAGAATGTGCTGATGGGTAAGATCTGTGTCTCTACTTCATTACAATATTTATAACGTTCTTTAGCATATTTAACTCATCTAATATCACACATATGACGTATATATTAGTATTTTTATCTACTACTTACATAGATCAGGCTTTCAAGGGAAGCGTATTTCACATTCACTGTTCTATTTCAGCTTTATACCAACGCTATGAAGAAGTTAGTATTATTTCAACATTTCAGAAAAAGAAAAACTAAGACTCAAAGTTGACTACGAGACTTGCCCAGGGTGGCAAATGATGAAGCTAGTTCTGACAGCCCTGAGGGGTGAGAAGCAGTCTCCGTGCTTCACAGACTAGCTCTCGGGGGTGGAGAGGCGCAAACTGACGGATGAGACACAGGTTTCAAGAATAAACTACGCCAAAATGTAAGAGGAGTCTCTATTTAGTGCAACACACGACCCCCAAGAGAAGCACACACACATCTACCCCTGGTGACAACATTACCACCCTTCCCTTTCGGAACCCAGGTTTCAAATGATACTATCTCACAGCTTCTATTCTGAGTTCTTCACTCTGAGCCTAATAACCTGGTCAGCTCCACTGCAAAAACGGTTTTCAGAAGAGATGTGTGTGGGGAACACGATGCTCCCATTATTGGTGTTTTTACTTGCTAATGTGTGCCATTTCACCCAACAGCAGTTACTGCAATACAAACAGTGCTGGTGGGGAATCCCTCCAAGTCTTAGCCTGGTGACTGGGGTCACAGCACCCGGAGCATGGATGGGGTCCTGGCCCCGTGCTGTGCTCTTCCAGGGGCTGGGCTGTGGTGAGGGCTTGGTCTGCTCCGACTCTGCCTTCTCACTCCCACCATTTCTCTAACCACTGCTTCCACTCTCACTCTGGCTCAGTCTGCCCCTCTGGGGCCAAGCTGCTTCCCCCTTCTTGGTCTGAAGAGAACTCAGGTCATTGCTTCTTTGCGGGCATGCATAATCCACTGCCTGTGCTTGGCACCTGGAGGGAGTTTGGAGCTGTGGGTGATCACAGAGTCTCACTGGGTCTAGGTACACCGGCACTCGATAAACCATCAGTGTCCAAAGAATAAGAGTGCAGTAAAACAAACAAACATTAGCGCAATGCTGAATATACTTTAATCTTTCTCTCATGATTTAGAGGGCTTGAAGTGCCTCGGGGTCAGAATTATAAGCATCAATCACTACCCCACTACAGTCGCACAGAGGGGCTAGTAAACAGAGAGTGCCAGTTAAAAGAATGCCAAGAAAAGAGAATTTATTATGATCTGAATCAAGCTGCTTCTGACAGATGGAGGTGCAGGTCAGCATGTTCCGAGGAGAGGATGCAGGGCTGGAAAATTCAACTCAGACCGTCTTTGCTCCAAAACATTTCTTGAATGTCTGTGATGTTAAACATTAGAGATCTAGGGAGAAGGAGGACCTTGTCCCTGCCCTCACTGAATCTGCAGTGGTGACACAAACCCACCACCATCTCCAACACGCTTTTTAATCTTCCACACTAGGGTGATCCTGCAAAAATGGATCTGGTGGCATTTTGTTGTCTGCTACAATGGCTCCCAAAGGCCCTGGGACAGAGGCCAAGCTCTCCCACGATCTATCCCTCTCCTACGTCTTCAACCTCATCGTCTACTACGACCCTCCGCACACCCTGGTCCAGGTCTCCTGTACACACCCATAGATCTGGCCTTTCCCTTCTAAACCTGCGATGTTACCTCCTCTCTTCGGCCTCCACCCTTCTCCTTCCTGTGTACCCCGGGTGAGCTTCTACCACTTCTGTTCGTGCTTTTACCACCGTGCACTGAACTGCTCACTTGTATTTCCAGATGGTTATAAGCCTCATGTGGATGGGAGCTATTGTGTATCCTCAAATCCCTGCAGCCGATGCGGAATCTGAGAGTGCATGTGATGCTTGGTTCCTGCGTGTGGAACTCCAGTGCGGAGGAGGAAGGCGATGCATACTCGTGAGAGGTTTCAGGGAGACAGAAGTGATCCTTTAAAGTGTTACTTGCTACTTGCTGGCCTCTACTTGTCTCTGGAAGTTCTCCAAGTAACAACGGCGTGTTCTGTATGTGAGGTGCAATGTGACCAAAGGGGCATACCAGACTGTTCTTTGTAATTAATTTGAGTGACTACGAAGGACCACAGGGTCATGCTGATGGTTCTCATGTGGAGGAGACCGATGATCCTTGGAACTCACACACATCTTTTTCAACTGGCCCTTTAGAACCCTCCCTTTGGCCTAAGGTGTGATCCGCAGCAGCGCCCACTCTGCACTAGCACGTGTCAGGAGGGATGCTCTGCACACCGCTTACAGTTGGCGTTTGGGCTTCCTACAGTCTGGGTAGAAACTGCTACGATCTTCATCTTACAGATAATAAGGGAAGCACAGGCAAGGTGACACATTTTCTTTTTATTGTTAAGGAAGTCAGACTCCTCACCCAGGGTCTGGACCATTACACTCTATTTTGAATCTCCACAGTATAAAGTGTATTAGTTTTAGCTCTCAGGGCTACCAGCACCACGCAGCCAAAACTCCAGAACAGCACCTCACATCCTACCCGACACAAGGCAGATGCTGTCCAATGTTTTACTTCTTGCCGCATTCCATCTCTACGGGTCTGTTTCCAGATCCTGAGCTTCCAGACAGCAGCTACTGTGTGCTTTTTACCGTCCTGGAAATCTGACACCCGGTCCTCTCGGGCTTGTGGAGGTTTGGTAGGGGGTGGGCCTATAGGTTTTCTCAATTAGTAGAGGATGTTCTGTGGCTAGACTCCTCAGCCAGGCTCACCAAACGGTTTATCTACTAGGAGGTTAACTATTGCATTTCCTCAGAAGATGAGAAAGCCGTGACAGGCAGAAGTGGGAGATGAGATAAACAGATGGTGGAGGGTCAGGAATTTTCATGACCGCGAGAGAGAAACTGGGCAGACTGTGGCCTTGAACAGGGTTTCAGGCTGCTGATGGTGAGTGGGAGTAGTGAGTGGTTTTCAGAAAGAACCATGTACTTGGCTTGCTTGTAAAACATGAGCAGCGCTGCAACCATCACTTAAAATACATCCAGTGGATAAGAGTGTAAACAACCCAGAAACGTGCACGAGACCTCCAAGGAGGTACAGCGACCCCAATTCGAGAAAATCTTCCAGCTCTGAGGCTCATTTAGCCTAACCAAACAAACACGTGCTGACCGCTGAGTACGGCGGCAGACCATCACTTGAGGACAGCCCCAAACACATCCAGGTAATTCTCCAAGCGCCACACATCCTACGCCTTGAGGCATCTTCATTTTCCCCCTTCCTCCCACATCCTCCAGGATCATTAAACCGGAAGCCTCCTCTGCCTCCAGTGTCTTTCTGAGACACTGGACGGTGACTGTCTCAAGGGATCAACCTGCTCATGAACTTCCACTACCTAAACTACTCCACCGTTCTCAGTCACCCAAGGCATGTGTCCCAATGCTCAGCAGAAACTTCCCGCCCTCGGTGATCTAGCCTGCTGCTTCTGTGGCTTCCTTTTCCTCCACTGGCCCTAACTCAGCACTATCATGTAGCCAAGCCTCAGACGTGCTTTTGTACAAACAGTAGCTGCTGATGGTGAGGCCCTTCTTCACCTGCTTATGCCGGATCTGGGCAGATGGCAAGACGCTCAGCTGTTACCTTCCTCGTGAGATCCTTCCCGCCACCACCCTGTCTAGGTGTTCCTTCCTCTCAGCTCCCAGGGCACTGTCTCCACACCAGCCTCGGCTCTCTCAGGGCAACTGAGTCACCTGCCTTATTCTTCTTTGCCCCACCATCTAAACACAACAGCAAGCTGATTACACATTACCTGAGATAGCGGAGTGACAACATTTCTTTTATCAACGCCCAAAAGACTGTACGCTATGAAAGTAAAACTGCTATAAAATGTATTGATTGGGAAGAGGAAACCACTGAGGACCTTCTCAGCAGGTTCTCAACAGCAGGAGCCTACTGTCATCCGAGGGCTGGAGGGTCAGGGGAGAAGCACTGTACGTGGAGAGCGAGGATTGGTGCCACCAGAGGAGGCTGCAAACACGGCAATCTGTCTCCCGAACGCTGGAGCCATGGTGGGCCCCGCCACCACCAGAGATATTGGCAGAGGCAGACGGGAGAAACAACCCATAGGTTCCTGTGCCAGAGCCTCCTGTCGGCCCAACCCAGCCAGAAGCCAGCTGACCTGGGCACTGGGATCTGCACCAGGAGGCCCAGATCTGGGAAACAATGGGCCAGGACTACACAGCAAATAGGACATGTCCTTTGAAAAATAACTAACCAACCATGAAATGCTGCCTCCCTCAAGTACGACCAGGCAACATAAAACTGTAAACGCTGTGGGTTCCTTCTTCACATATTGGCAGCTGAGAACTCTGAAATGCTACTGATTTTTAAGGAACATTTGTGATTAACTTGAACTGAGCTCTAAATCTACATTAAACACTAGGAAAAGATTTGCTAAGAAAATTAACAGAATAGAGATTATATAATCTATTTAAGTTTTTAAAAAAAGTATTCTCTAGTATTTGAGCATTTCACATTTTTTTTTTGAGTTGGGGTCTCAGTTCAGACTGGCCTTGAAATCATTATGTAGCTCAGGCTGGAGAACTCTGAGTGATCCTCCTGCCTCAGCCTCCTGAGTGCTGGGATTACAGGCATGCACCACACCATGTCTGGCCTGAAAATCTACTGATTAAAAAGAAATCTATTTACTGAAGCCAGACCATGGGACCTATACTGGGAAATATTTTGGGATGTGGTTCCAAGGAAGAAAACTGTATGTCTTTCAAAATAGTCTGCAATTCACACCATTTCTCTGCCCTTCCTACTTTGTTCTCCACTGGGGAGCCCACAATGCTATATGGCACCCAAAAGTCCAGTGAGCATCAGAAAATCCTTACGAAGTCCAGGTGACATGACAGGCTGATATCCTACATGAAAATACAGTTGACAATTCCTCTAGCTCATTAACACAAACACTGTAAGGTAGTGTTTTCCAAAAATCCCGAACGGCAATTATTCTGTCAAGTTTGTGCTATATATTTATGACAAATCTGAAAATTAGGTTATACCACAGTAACTGTTTTAATTTATGGAGAGAAAGTAATTAAAACTTATTAAGTCAAAATAAAGCGATAAAGTGGGCTTTTATCTTACAGCTAGTCATAAATTTGCTTCAAAGTATAAACTCCCTCTGATTCATATTCAAAGCAAGTTACCACATGATAAATTTTCATTCCTGCAGAGAAAAGGTCCATTCTCTCTCCCCACCCACTTCCCACTGAGTCCTTTTATTTTCACCCAAAACAAATGGAAAACTTCTTGTGCTGTAATAATTACGCATGCCGAAACTGGACAGTTATGACAATTTTTAAAAGTGGAATTTCATCACCAAAATTACTATCTTCACTGAGTAAATACATTTAGAGGGGCCAGAATGTGATTAAGAAGTACTAGTTTTACGTGCATATTAAACATATATGTGAACAGATTCACATAAATATGTATATTCCTTTATGTCGAAACACAGGCATTCCCTCTTTTATTTAAGTCCTATTTTAACAAGGGGAGAAAACCAAGTACTCATCACCTAGGCAACACTTCCTGGTCAAACAAGAGAGGTGTGGTCAGCAGTTTCCGTGTCTTTCAGCTCCAAGGGCGCCTCTCTATTCCCAGCCCACTGTGCCAATGCCATCCCCATGGTCAGAACCAAGGGAAAGAATATGTTCCTACCTAGGATGCACCCTCCTGTCTCGGCCTACCCGGCAAGTTCACGTGGCTACCGCCAGTGCCTAGAGTTCCCACCACGTAAGGCTGGAGACAGGCAGCCCATACAAGTACGTTTGGGCACTGGAACCATCTCTCTTCCTTGCCACGGACTACTAGACTGTGTCAGTCATTTGGCATAGTCAGTCCTGGGCCTGGTCTGACCTGGGTAAGGAGTTCTCACAGGACACAACCTGGCTTCTTTGGATTTCACTTTGAGGTTGGAAGTCAGTGGCCCAACTACTATAGTACTAACTAGTTCCTTGACAGGAAGGTTACAGAACATGTGGCAACCAGTAAAATGCAAGACTGTGTGTGTAGGTTAACTGGTCTGTTTTCTCTTTCCCGTTGCAGTCCCAGTTGTTATTAATCTGGCATTACTCAGTGGTGATTAACCTGACCTTGGAGGAAACTTTTACAATAAACAAACTAAGGTAAAACAGTCAGCGAGACCTGAAATGAGCCCTCACGCCTACTATTTAGTAGCTGTGAACTCTTCCGCAAATCACCTAAGCTCTGCTAGGCTTTAGTTTCCTTAACCGCTAAGGGAAGACCAGTTATTTTACAGATTACCCTGCCTATAGATTAAACAAAGTAGCTGCACCTTGGTAGACATTTAGTAATACTAGTTTCGGAATGAAAGTGTTAGTAAATGCAAGTGTTCACCTCAGTTAAACTCCCAACATACAAACTTTTTTAGGAGGCCAGGGAATCTAACGAGGAAAGGTCTAAGCAGCTCCACAGATCCATTATCTGGATTTACAGTCCAAGGTAAGGCACAACAGATGCTGAAATTATGTAGTATGTCAACATAACATTTCCTCCTTAAATGATAACCAAAACCTTTTGTGATAATTACTGTGTTATCTCCAGTGGAACAGACACCATATTTCTTAATGTGTCAGGAAGCTCACACAGCTTCATTTTCTCTATTTTATAGTGAAGCAAAATTGTTCTGGGTAATGTCACATGCTCGTCAATGTCTGGAAAAAGCTCTCATTCTCAGGTGAAAGAAACACGCTTCTATCAAGCTAAACCGTTATAAACCAGCTAACTGACCCCACCATTACCCTCACCTCACTGTAGCCCACCATATCCGTGGTTTCCCATCTTGTAAGGAAGTAGCTACTTTTGAAATTTTGTGAGTTGATGAAGAAGAGATAGATGAAGGCAACAAAGGAATGAAGTTTTTTAAAAAAAACACTACCGTCAACAACAAAATTATTCATTGTGAATAAAACCTTGGGATGGGGCCAAGATGTTTAATGAATAAACATTTCCTTCTACTTCAACATCAAATATTTACATTTCTCTTGTTCAGAACTTTAAAAAGTACTTAAATGCTAAGAAGGCTCCTCCCTTTTAAACTGCCCCATACTGAAACACAGTTGGTCTTTTTTTCTGAGCTGCTGTACAATTTACCGACGAGACTCTATACCTGGAATGACTTGATGGGAATGACAAATTGTTTTCCAAGAAACATTAATTTCATGACTGAGATGCCCTAATGATCTCAAATGAGATCTATTTTCTTCTGTATGGGAAGGTTAGCATTAAGCTGAAGGATCTGCCTATTGCTGAGAAATGAAACAAGTGGCCTAAACCCAGCAAATCCGAAAGAAGAAAAGCATAGGGTGCATGGATATGGTGGAACAAGCTGGAACAAGGCCTATGGACACCAAAGCAACTTCTTAGAGACACAGGTCATTCCAGCCAAAGTACACCTGTTCTGTTCATCAATCTTCACAGGAGAATTTATTAACACAGATATCTTTTTTAAGGAAGGCAACATTATCTTTAATTTTACATATCAAATAGGAACACACCATCTTGTCCAGCCTTCCTGCCAATCCAAGCAATCACAGCATTTAAAAGGAAAAGCAAGGGGGAAAAAACAAGGCCAAACTTCCATAGGGGAAAAATTCCTACTCTGCTTTAACAATAGATAACAAGATAAAATATCTGACCAGATATTTAAAAACTATCAGTATAATGGGAAAGGGAAAATGAAAAGCAAGAAGAAGGCAGAGAGAAGGCCAGGGAGTGTTATGGCTTGTGTCTAGCTGTCTCCCTAGAGACCCCTGCTGTCAGAGGTGGACTTTTTTAGAGGTGGCTGGATCTAGAGTTTGTGATTCTGGAATTGATCCATGGCACAATGCTAGACTCAAGGGCACTAGGATTAAGGCCGTGAGTGCTGCCCACCATGAGCAGCCTGCATAAGGTAAAAGGGATAGAAAGAGCTGTGGTCCACCCTAGTTGCTCTACTACTTTCTGCAAGCCATGAGTGTTTCTCCTCTGTGAGGCCTGTCTGCCAACCACCTTGCCTTGGAGCCAGCTAATTAGGGACTGCAACCTCTTGAAACTGTGAGCTAATTAAATCTTTCCTCCCTTAACTTGGAGTGTCAGATATTTTGTCTCAGAAAGGAGAGAAAAGTAAGACAATAGGGAGGAAGAGGAAAAGAGAAAGAGAAAAGGAAAGAAACAAAACATGAGATCATAGGGATATGACAACTGAATACAATGTGTAACCTTTGATTGGGTACTGGATTGGAGGGAAAATAAGTGCTAATACAGATACAGATGTGGAAACTTAGATATGAATAGTGTATCAATGTCAGCTGTCCTGAGTGTGACCATTATACAGGGATCCATATAAGAGAGCATTGTTGTTCTAGGAGACAGATATCAGAATATCCGGAGATAAAAAGGCTATGATGTTTATAAGTTACTCTCAGATGGCTCATCCAAAAGAGGAGGCACCGAACAACCTAGGTGCAGGATCAACAGTCACTGTACTATTCCTTCTATGAATTGTTTCTAAATAAAAAATGCAAAGAAGGGGGAGAGAAGGGGTAGCTAATTCTCCCACCTGTGAGGATGGTGAGACGTGAGATCTTTCCACACAAATCTCAAGGAATATATTAACTACAAAGAGGGGATACAGAGCCCGGAGGGGCAGGTGCTGTTTAAACTGATGCTAACTCATAATCTACTCAGGTACTGGAAGCTTCCATTGCCTGTTGCTAAAAGTCACTGTAGAAAAGAAAATACTCTATATGGTAATTAAATCTATCTATCTATCTATCTATCTATCTATCTATCTATCATTCATCTATCTATCTATCTATCTATCTACCTTTCCTCATGTTAGAAGTACAATAAAGTCCTTACCGGACACATTACGGTATAGTTAGTAAAGTATGGTGCAACCCTCTTAGTAACATGTTAAAAAGATATGTGAATAGGGAATTCTGTAATAAAATGTCTGTATCAAATAAAGCCCACACACAAACACCATATAATCAATTATATCTTTTCTAGTTGACAATACCTTTAACTTCCCCCAAAATTGTATGTCTATTTTTCTATTAATGCTTCCATTCTTTTGCTTCACTATGCAGATTTCTCAATTTGTGCTTCTCTAAAAGAAACTACGATTGAAAGCATTACAGTGATTGTTCCACTGTTGTGAATATAGATACCACTTATGCTGTTTCAGGAGACTGTTACCTGTTTACCACCTCCCCTCCCTGCCCATCCCAACCGGCCACTGTGAAACAGAAGTTTCTGTGTTCGTATTTTACGATGGATAACATCAGTATTATAACAATACCAAATAAAATCTAGATCCCGCTTCCAGTTTATAAAGTGCTTTCACATTATACACCAAGTTCTCGGCAGAGATGTAAAGCACAGAAGAGGATATGCAGTAAGGTATCAGTAAACGAGGCAGCTAGATGACGGCGAGAAGTAAGCACATGTGATGAGTGACTACCGGCATCTTAAAGGTTTGCAAGAAGCTATAAAGGAAAAACTCTCTGGTTATGTTTTGTTGGAGATGAATAATTAGCAAATATTGCAGAAAGAAATGCAGTCTGGTGCTTTATGCTAAGAATGGGAACCAGGCAATTCTCACATCTATTTTAAGCTGAGCTCCTGACCTCCCTGTATCCTTGGGTAAATCAATCAGGCCCTCAATTTCTTTGCCTATCAACTGGGGGTGGAGCCCCTGATCTTATTCACTGGGAGGGAAGTGGCTATGAGTTGGCAAATATCACTGAAAATTCAAAACACGATTGACGACCACAGATTTCTGCCTGTCTGTCTCCTGTGAGGAAGCTACAGAGCTTGACATGCAGAGCATGACAAAGACTCTTAATTGATTATGCTTCTTGCTTCTGTACTTGTGGAAGGAGATTCATGCATCAAAATCTGGAAAGGAACTGTGTAGGGCTCCTGGGGATGTTAATGTATTTTGATTCATACTTCATGTACCTGCTCCAGTGCCAGTCTTTGTTACAACAACGCACCCAGAAATGGCAGGCTGGGGAGCACCGGGCTCACTAGCAAGAACCCTCTGCCATGAGGAACAGAATGCTCTTCTGAAGAGCCCAGCCTGACTACTTCTGCCAGAATCACCAAGCCTACGCTTGTCTCTGGAATGCCAATGGCAAAGTGATTTCTGAACTTTGCCAAGATTTGAAAAAAGAATGAAGGGAAAAAATTCCCCAAGATGCTGCAGTAGAGAAGATGCCCAACTCTTCCTCCACCCCTTACATACTGAATGTGAAGCGGAGAAGATGTAAACGTGGCCAGCTAAGCAAGGCCCATCCCAAAGGCCTCGGATGGTCCAGTGGGGTGGGCCTTGCTTAGTCTTACAGACCACGAGTACACTCTCATGTTGTGGACAAAGAATTCCAGAGAACCCACCCAGCAAGGTGTCTCACAAGTCCTTCCAGACATGATGCAAGCACTACAACTGGCTTCATGCTTTCTCTTTTTGAGAATCCACTCACACAGCCACATGATCTTATGTGGCAGAACTTTGCTGCGCCATATTCTCTTATCCCCAAAAAGGGACTGACATTTCTGACAAGCAACTTGGGAAAGGGAACTGAACATCAGCCACCTCAGCAGAGCATTTCTATCACAGGAGTTTCACTAAATCATTAGAACAAAGCCCGTATGAATTTTTTTGATCAGCAGTCCCAGAGAGGTGATGTAGTTTGATCTGTTCTGGTCACGTGCTAAGTTTTGTACAGAAACAAGCTCTTCTTCACAAATGAAGGCCTACAATTCAGGAGAACTGAGGTCAACTTACATAAAAAGTATCGCATAGAAACCATTTGGCTACATATTAAATTGCATTTGCCAATCAAGCTTTCTTATCAGTAACAAAACTGATGTGTTCATCCCCACCTGTCTGACTTCTATTTTGATTTCTCAATTGGTTCTGATTCAAAACAGAAGGGAGTATTATTTTTTATTGGATCCTAAACCCGGACCATATTTCCCTGGAAATTTTTTTCTCATAGCCGTAAAACCCACCTAGAAACCCCCACAGCATCACAACGAAGCTGTAAAGCAGAGGAACCCAAGAGGGTAGCTCCATGCCCAGGTATGCCATTCCTGGGAGGGACAAGCTTTTCCTGGTCTGCTGCAATTTTTTAAGTTCTGGAACTGTCCGTGGAAGAAAAATGAATGGTACCCAGCTGCATGATTTCAGGCTGCATTTTATTATAGGCTTCTAGTATAAATCACCAGAACAAAGCCTGTATGAGTTACTCGAATGCTGGAGACAGAAATAGTGTCACAGAACACGGTGAAGTGTTTTTTTCCAAAAAAACTCTACATATTTATATCAACAAAAGACCCCTAAGCTTTTGTTCTCCCAGGTACCTTCGATAATATGTTTATGTTGTATTTTCTATCTACTGACACCTCCTTGTCTAATTTACAGATTTCTTTTGCAGGGATATGCAAGATTCATTCTGAAAATGAAGAGATCTAGGTATGGCACTACCCTTTCTAACAAGGGCTTGCCATTTTTGTGTTCAATGTCTCATCCAAAGCCGTATTTTAAGTGGAAAAGAAAACAGTAAGGACATGTATAAATGGGAAAAAGGCCCTTTCTAAATACAACACTGTAGGTTTCCTGGGAAGATGAGCATACTGCCTGGAGATGTTTCACTATCAAAAAAAGAAAGCACAGAATTCCCAGAAATATAAGTGAATCTGAGAGGTATTCCGATATCCAGGAGACTTACCTGGGGACCAGGCCAGATGAGGTCCCTCAGATTTCCCAGAACTGGGGAAAATGAACTCTCAAAGTCCTTACTAATTCCTCCCACTAGCATCAGCAACTCCTCCCAGTGTTATGGCATTGCTTTTTCTTACTCTTGGAGTGGAATTACATGACAACATCATTTCCACACAGAGGTTAGGGGAATGATTCATTAAAGATGAGGCTTTGTCTAAATGGTCATTGCTATAGTTAGGGTATAAAATGTCTTCTGAAGGCCAGCGTGTTAAAGGCTTGGTCCTCAGCTTGGTCTGATTGGAAAGTCACAGAATCATTAAGAGGTGTAACTTAGGGGAACATTTTAGGTCCCTGGGATGTGCTTCTCTCACTCCTTGGCTGCCCTGGCGTGAATGGACTTCCCCCACTATGTGTTCCTGCCATGATGTTCTGCCCTACCACAGGCCCAAAGCATGGTCAAGCGAACATAGATTGAAACCTCTGAAAATATGAGCCACAATAACCCTTTCTTCTTTCTAAGTTGATTTTTTCATGTCCTTTGTTCTACTACTATAGAGCTCGCCAATACACTCACCTTAACAGCAGTATGTGAGTATGTACATCCTTGCACATCTACAGGGACTGTGGCAAGAGCAAAGATAAGATGCTACACAGCGCACAGATCTCTGCTTTGGCTGACATGAAGACCCACAATACATACAGAACAACTGCAGCAGTTAAAAGGGAGCAAAGGAAAAGGGAACTAAACGGAAAGGAAAAGATGCCTTTCTTGCTGCAATTTGAGTTTCTGAGTGACCCATACTCACAGCTTTGGCTACAGCTCCAGTTATAGTAAATCCTCTGGTTCCCTTCTGCAAGGTTTCAACCTGAGTTAAGTCTCAGGCCAGACTTTGGGAAAAAGAGAAAAGAAAAAAGTCTGCCCTAAGAACTGATAGTCTGCTTTCAGGCAGGCTTAAAGCAAATTTACTAAGTCTGTGGTCCACGAATTGCCAAGCTAAAAGAGCAACATGGAAAATGTATCTTAGAATTGAAGCACTGGGCCAAAGCCAAAAAAATAGGTCTTTGGAGCGACTTCAACCCACTCACAAAAGTTTCACTGAGTAAGCCCCATCAAACACGACTTTACAATCCACAATTACAGGACACACAAGAAAATAATCTACCCTCAGCTGAATCAGCTGACCTACAAAGAGCAGAAGGTAATCACCCAAGAACTTCAGATGGTAGAATTACTGAACATAGACTATAAATAGATTTGAAATTATTAAAGAAATAAAAGGAATGTGACACTTGATGACTACTTGCATGGTGATATGTCCAACTGACAGCTGCGAGCTGCCCACAGTTAAGGCTGCTTCCTTAATAGCAGGTCTGGGAAGATCCAATGCATGGGTACTAAACTAGTGATTAATTGGGTTCGAAATCCTTGTACACACTTCTAACTCAGCACTTCTCTCTGTCTGGGTATAGACCTCATAACTAGAGGGCATCACAATATTTGGAACATACATCAACATTAATGCTGTATAACCAAGACCTCTGAATCTGTGTGTCAATGTATGTACAGAATACATCTGTAAACACATTGCACAGACATCTGCTAATGGTATGTTTTGAGATATACATTCATACACACCTTCACCTACATAAAATAATAGTCACCTACATAAACCAGACTTCTACCAACTCTGACTATAGTGAGACATGGACTGGAAGCTATCATTAAGCTGGGTATGAGAAACATTTGTTTTAATCCAAGTGGGACTTTAGGTAACTGTGTGACCTCCAGGAAGTCACAACAGCAGTACTTTCATATGTAACCAGGATGGAACTGAGTGACTTTCAGAAACTCTTTCTATTTTAGCCTCCTATGGTTTTATAGTTTCAAGAAGCTAAGTAGTTCCACACTGTTCATGTACGTTATTCTGTAGGACAGTTCTCTAAGCAGAACCTTGTTCGTATTTATATTAAACAAATGTGACAATCTGGCTTTCTGGGCTAACACAGATCAGAAATAATAATTGAGAAGTGGAAAATAAGGAAGAAAAGGTTTCTGGAGTCAAATGCACTGACAGTGGCTTTAAAAAAGGTGAGAGGCAGTGGCTGTAAGTGCAAGGGAAAACACTGCACAATGAAATCTAAAAGGAACGGGTTAGCCCTAGCAATTTACTGTACGATCAGATGGCTTTACAAACCTGAACAGTCCTTCAAGGGACCATTACATTACAACACTGTGCAATAGCTGACGAAGCTGATACCCTTGAACAATCAAGAAAAGGTTGCCTTATGTTCAATATATCCTATTTAAAAACAGGAAACTGTATAATGCATTTAAAAGAGTCCCATGCCAAAGTTAAAAAAAAATCAAAAAGGTTAAAGATGCTTGGAAAATTCTTTCATGTGGACTCCTCATTTAGGTGTATGGAAGTGTATGGAAGAACGAAATATTTATTATGGCTGTTATGCACACATTCTAAGAAAGGTACTGTCAAGTGATACAGAAAAGACCCATGAAAGCTTTTTAGAACCTGAAACACAGAAATCCTAAACACAACCTACATAAAAGGTTGGTCAATCAACTTTGGAAAAAAAAAACGAAAACGTGTATTGGCAGAAAGTAGAAGCACAGTACCACTGTAACACAGATTGCACGTGGGAAAGGCTGCGTGTGAAGCTGCCAGAGGTGGGGAAAATGAGCATGATGAACACGGAGGCTTACAAGAATCCAACAAAAGATGTTATCTATTTTCTTCCCCTTTGTAAGACAGAATCTTCTTCTGTCTACGTCTTATACTCTGAGTAGTTACTTTGATGAAAAAGATACACAGTGCATTAACTATTGCTATTCTGTTACTACTGTATTTTGCTATAAAATTTTGTTTTTTCATAAAAAAATCCATGGGGGGGCCATGCATGGCAGGGAAAGAAATGTTTCTCCCAGGAAGGGCAGTGAGGACCTGCTGCCTGCTGAAGGCCAAAGCCCATCTTTGTCTGGAGTCACCTGAGTTCAAGGCAGACATCCAATCAACAACGTGAAAAGGAAGGCTTGACCGCTGGAAGAGTTTAAGAGCAGAAAGAAAACCTTCCCACACGTGTGAAGATGAGCTCTGAGACATGCCCCTTTTACAGGCACAAAGAGATGGCGCAAAACACCTCACACCAGGAACACCTACCTCCAAGGGAAGGGAAGCAAACTATAAAAGCAACTCCAGAGAGTGACTGGCAAGAATAAAGTCTGAAAACACAATGTAATTATAAGTTCTGCAGATTACATTAAAGTAAATCATTGGAACGGAAAAAATATTTAATAGGAAACTGTCACATTTTGTATTGTTAGTCAAATAACTAAACATTATCTAAGTGTGAGTGAACACTGAATTAATACAGATCTGCTTATAAACGTATGCATTTAAATACTCTCCCTAATGATGTTTTCTTGACTTTGTTTCATTTCTAAGTTTTAAGTTAAAAACAATTTCATAATTATGTTTAGAATTAAGGGTCAGGAAAGCACGCCAGCCAGACGCCCTCTAGAACTAGTCAACTATTTCTAAACCTATTAGGTCCTTCGAAACAAAAGTTTTCCTAAGGTCTACATGTTCAGAGTAAAAACAGTAGATTATCTAGTGTTAAATAAGTCTGTCATAAGAAATTTAAAAAATAAATTAATCCTAAAGCCCTTTAAAAAGCAATTCACATCATCATTTCTCTAGGGAGATGAAGCCTTTCTGGGGCAATCTACTTGGGTTTAAGAGTGAATCTCCAACATAACGCACAGTATCTGCACTGCTAGCTACCAGGAGGCAGGCATCATATCATATTTAGTCCCCTGTTTATCCTCTTTCTTCTTTCCAGAAACAGTATATACCCTTGGGAATAAAAGAAAGTTTTCAGCAATGCAGTAAACAATGTTCCAATTTTCATTCCATAGCCGCCAAGGCCAATTCTAAACACCTTTGGTATGCAGAGCCCCAAATACTTCCGTAGACAGGCTGATGAGAAAAGAGGAGGATGTTCTTGCATACATGTGTGAAAAAGCTTTTCCTCGGTTCTGGAAAGCAGGCATTCACAGTTGCTAAGGAGTTCTGTGTTACATGCAGATAAAAGCTTTCAGATAAGCAAAACAAGAGCAGAGTCACTGGTTTCTAATTAATCTAGTTGTGGCACAGCTTGATTATCAGATGTTGTTATGTACTAGGTGAACATTCCCACCAGCCAGCAACAGCAAGGGCCAACAGTGTCCTCTTCTCGCTCTTTCTCAGGGACCGACACCAGGAGGGACAAACATTTCAAATCACAAAGAGTGTGTGTATGTTTGCGTGGGTGAACACGCAGGCTTGCTTTAAACTTCAAACAAACTTGATGCCTTACCGAAATCTCAACATGACTGCAAAATTATTTGAGAATTATGGAGGAAAACACTTGTAACTCCCAGGACATTTCAGCAAATAAATATATTTTCTCTTCTAATTTTCTTCCCATTTCTCATTCACATACAAAATATTTCAACTAGAGAAATTGGAATGACATTAAGAAATAGGAAATAACCCACTCTAAGCAAATAATATAGGATCCTGGTAACAGCTCTGTAGGCAAATAATCAGTTAATACATTAAGGAAGATCCTGTTCCACAGCAAGAGATTTCACGAGGTCAAAATAATGAGGCTGGATCTTTGCTAATAAAAAGAGTACTGTCCTTAGTTTAGTTGTAATCCTGCCTATCCTGCACAGTAAAATGGGCTGAATGGCCTTTTCAGTCAGAAGATTTATGATGGAATTCCATAAAGTTCTAAAACTCAGGTAAAATACGAAGATAAAACGCTTGTGCTCCTAAAAGCCATTCGGAAGGATCACTAATCAGAACGGGAAGAGGGTGTTTACCCAGTCAGTAGTCAAGACAGCAGCCTAGGCAGGCGCAGACGTGTGGTAAACAGCGGTGGAGGCGGGGACAAAAAATGAAGAGTTGTGCATTTTGGGGCTGGGGATTTAGCTCAGCGGCAAAGCACCTGCCTGGTAAGCGCAAGGTTGTGAGTTCGGTTCCCAGTACCAGAGAAAAACAAAAACACATAAACAAAAAAAAAAAAAAAAAAAAAGAGTTGTGCATTTACACTGACCCAGAGATTTATAAATACATACAACATGCATGCACGCACACACACGTGTGCACCGCCAAATTCAAAGCAAGTAAGAAAAATCCTCTCAGGCCACAGCAGCGGCAGGGGTTGACAGCCAACTGACACCCAGAGGTAACCACGAGAGACAGGACAACAGAGGGGTCAGGAACAGGAACTCTACGCCAGATCGCTGAGACCAGATTCTGACTTCTCCACTTACTTTCCCATTGCAACAACCACAGAAACTGCCTTGCTCACGTGGGGTGGGGCCAGGAATGGCTCCCTGTAGAAAGCTGTGCGCCCCATAATCCTGCTCCAATCAGAAAACTTTCTGCCATCAACTGGAGGAGCTGATACGGGGAGGTCACCCACCTCAGGTCATGGGTGAGAAAGAGTCGTGGGAAATCAGAGCCCTTGACCCTGTCCCTGGCGCAGGACACTGGCTCTACCTCAGCTGAGTGGGGAACGGGTAAGAGATTAACATAGAAACTGGTTTATTCCATAAAGTCCCAGGGCCCCTGGCAGAGGCCACCACAAATTCATCCAGCAGACACCTCCACAGTCCAAGGTACAGTCTTTAAGTTAAAAAGCACACTGAGCCTGGAGAAAAATAAATAAAAACAAATCCACACCTGGAAACATCTTGGCTCAACCTATCAGGCAGAGAATATAAATGACCTCATCAGCAATAAGACGCCTGAGGGCGATGGGATAATGTCTTCCCAGTGCTGAGGGGAAATAAATGTCAGCCTGGGATCCTACACTATCATTCAAGAGTGAGGGAGTGCAGAACAGGCACACAAAACGAAGAGTTCAGGCCCGGAATGCAAGAGATGCTAACACAGGGAGGGAGGGAGCAGCACCAGAAGGAAGAGCTGCAAGAAAACTGCTTGCTAGAAGAGGGAAAAAAAAAAATCATTGGGCGCTTCCTCAACTGTGCATACCCAAACCTGAAAGCTGACCCCACCCACGGGAGGAGGGACAGACTTTCCCCTCGGGTTACAGCGGGGGAGGCGTCCTTCTCCCTGTGCTGTGCAGGGCATCTCCTGCCTCCTCAGGAAGCCTATCCCACCGGGGGTTCCCTCCCTTGTTATCTTTACTCATTTCTTCCCTTTTAGTTTTTTATGGAAGTACTATAGGCAGGTGCTTTAAGGTGACTGATAACGAAAAGCAGCAGTGCCCCTCCCCATCCCCTTTGCCACCCAGTCCTGTTCCTGGCAGCAGCACCTTCAGATCTTTGAGCTGTCTTGTCTGGTATTTATCTTCCTGTTTTTAAATAATATGTTATGCCAGGGGGCCTCTGGAAAATCCATCACCCGCCAGTGAAGGCTAAGGCTGGTTGGCCACAGGCCCATGTCACCATCCTTCCTCAATCTGGCAAAAAGACAGACTTGATAACCTGTCACAATGACGCAGGGTACTTGTTTTTAGAACATGGAGCCACAAGACTTGGCTTGTTCCATTTCCAAGAGAGAACTTATATAAGTTACGAGGTGACAGAATAACAATATGACGCACTTTGCCATATTCTTTATATCTTACTTTACCATAAGGACTTACTGCTTTATTACATTTCTACTCAAAAATAAAATATGACCACTCCTAAGTGCTCACCCACTCCACCTGACAAGCTGGGTCACTGAACGCCCTTAAGTCAGGTGAGAAGGGTAGGCCCCTTCACCCTGGGCAAGCAGAGAACCCAATCCCAAGCACAAGCTTGAGTACGAGGAATCCAGAACGTGGATGAGTCTATTCGCTCCTAAAATCACAGTAAGGCTGGGAGTTGCAAGGATGTGGACAAGCAGGGATTCCTTACTGTTTGGACTTTGAGAAGAAAAAAAGAAATTGCACTAGCAAAAGGCTGAGAAACTAGTAGAGGTAACATCTCATTATTAATGTTATTTTGTGTATAAAATAAACTATTACAATACCCCTATGTGACCGATATTCTGTCACATAAGAGCTATACATCTTTTACTTACTGATTAAAAACAAGCAACATCAAACCAGTAACAAGCTCACTTCCTATGCCTCTGCCAAAAGAAACAAAACAGAAACAATTCCACTCATTTAAGGGTCTAAAAAGGAGAGAGTGTTCCAAAAGCACGTATTTATGTTATTTACATTTTCTTGCTTTATTAATTTAGAATGTGACTTCCAATTATGATAAATAAGAACTTAGTTCTTTTATTTCCCAATATCCACCTCAGAGTGCAGTTTTTGTTGAATCAGTACTTGGTGCTTCTATAATTATTACTTCCATCTACCTCTCTGCTGAGGTGTAAGTATAGTTTGATTACATTTCTTTGCTTGAACATTTTGTTTTTCCTGGAGTTGATAACGCCTTTCATTTTTTCCTTTGGGCTGCATTTTTATGTGGACCTTCTGCTTGTTCCTTTCAAAGACCCCACAGTACAATAAACTCTCTTTTCCACACAAACATCGGATGTCCATTATTCCCACCCACGCCTCCTTTTTTTCTAGAGTCCTTTATTCTGGAGCCACTTTTCCTCTTCTCCCAGCAGGCCTCAGTGCTTGCTACAGAGCTGGCAACCCAGCTCTCTGTAGGTTCTTGGGACAATGGAAAGCAAATTTTTCAGGAGGCTGCCTGTTAGAAAATGTTATTCCACTATCACACTTGACTGATGCGCAGAATAGCAAATTCCAGATCAGAATGATTATTTCTCCCTACTAAGAATTTTTAAGACTCTGTTGCATTCTCCTCCAACTTAAAGTGGTACTGTTGAGAAGCCCAAGGTCTCTCTAATCTCAGTCCTTTACCTGTGACCTGACTTGTTTTCTTCTCTGTAAGATGTGTAAGATTTAGGATCTTATCTTTATCTCTGATGTTCATAAATGTCATGATGCGGCTGCATGTGAGACTATTTTTATTCCTTGAGCTGGGTAATTGGCAGGCTGTTCAATTTGGAGACACATGTCCTTTAATTCTGGGAAATTAAACTGTGTTATCTGATAGTTTCCTCCCATGTTTTTCCCCTCTTTTCTTTCTGGAACTCTAATTAATTAGATACTGTATTTCCCAGATTGATTCTCTAATTTTCACTTTTTTTTTCTTCTATTGTCCAATTCAGGGCACATCTCTTTTACTTTCAGAAAGATTTTCTTGACTTTATCTTCTAACTGTTCTGGGAGCTATTTGTGGGAAATAGACACACCATAATTTTAATTTCAAAGAGCTCATCTCTAAATATGATTGTTCATTTTTAAAAGGTAGTGGTCTGTTCTTGTTTTAAGGATGCAGAGATTATCTATTATTATTATTTTTTATTTTGGTACTAAGAATCGAACTCAGAGCCTTGTGCTTGCCAGGTAGGCGCTATGCCACTGAGCTACATCTCCAGCACTATTCTGATAGTTATTACAGCTTTTAATTTTTAAGTATCCTTTTACCCTGTGCACTATTGTCTGTAATCCTTTAGCTTTTTTATTGTATTCTCAATAAATTTATTGTATTCTCTATCCATCATGGTGCAGAATTTTCTCAAATGTCTGGGGATTCTGGTTATCAATTTATATTCTACAGTGAGGTACTAAAATGCTGATTTCAAAAGGTTATATAAATTTGCAGGGCTGACTGACTGATGGCCCTCACTCTAGGACAGTGATGGCGAACCTTTTAGAACTTTCAGTGATATAAACAGCCCGCTGAGGCATGCATGCCACAGTTTGCCATGACAGCTCTAGGACAATCTGGTAGCTAGGCAGCTTTATTTACTGTCTTGCCCAAATGTCAGCACATATCTGTACATATCTGAAATTCTTCCAAGCTATATATATATATGATATCATACATATATATGTATTCATATTTATTCTACAGACATTTTTAGAGATTTTCGTCTGAGGGAGAGGGGAAGAGGAAAGACAAACCAGATGACATGAGCTTCTGCAAAGCAGAGGAAAAAGAGCTGAACAGGGCCTGAAGTTCAAGCACAGACATGATATTTTGTCTCAGCAATGAGAGAAAAGGAACCAAGACAGCATGGCAACAAGCGAGGACTCTTTGTCCCTTATCTTATCCAGACTACCCACCCTCGGGGCAGATAGCACTCACACCCTCAATCCTAGCATCACATCCTTGATTCCTGCATCACACACCCTAGATCACCCACCTCCAAAAAGACCCACCAATGACTACATGAGGCTTTGGGGGGGACATCTAGATACAAACCATAACAAAAGGGTACAGAAAGACACGTATTATCATAACTTCTTTAAGTAACAATCTTTTTTGTTTCTTCTAAGTCAAAAGAGTATACTATGTACCTGAAGGTACTCAGTAAATATTTAGTAACCTTGAGATGTTTAAAGCACTACTACTCTTCTACCCACTTTGGGTTTCCGTAATTATGAGCAGCTGGGCAAAAAAAATGTACACAAGGCCCAAATCTGCATTCAAATCTCAATTTTTGTGGGGTATATTTTTCTGTTCTCTTATTAGAGTATCTGAAAATCAACCAGTCACTACTTTTTGTACCAAAATATAATCCAACTCCTATATATGGATTTTAAAAAAAGAACCTTACCAACTACTCTTTTGCAAGTGCATTATTTCTAATTGAGAAGTACTTTTACCCAGTATATTACTATTACTTTTTTATTGCTCCCTCAATTCTCTATATATCCTTGAAGTGACAGGAGCAACAGGTTAGTTTTGTGGGTTAGATCGCGTAACCAGTGAAATCCAGGTTAAGAGAACAAGTGTCGTATAGGGTATTTATTTCTGCTATCACTGGCAACATAACTATGCTCAATAATTCAGGGCAGTCTCTGTGAAGATGAAAGCCGCCAGTCCCTGCATGTTATACTAACAGGTCAGAATTATGGAGCACTTATGACTTGCAGTGGCTGTATTTTTTTAAAGGCACTGATTCATTTAATTCTCACAACAATGCAATGAGCCATACGTATTATCCACATTTCACAAGAAACAAGCAAAAGACTATTAAATAATCTACATGCAAATTCTATTCATCTCAACAAAACATTTATCTTTAGCATTGTTTTATGTTATTAAAAATCCTTCATAAACATTATTATCTCACAATGTTCCGCTGCATAGATGTCACATAACTTAACCATTCTCCCAACACCAAGAAATTCTGGTTGCTTCCAATTTTACGCTATTACAAATAGTCCTATAGGCATTTCTGCATAAAGTTTTCACGCACATATTTCATTATTTTCCTAGGATATGTTCCTAAAAGAATTAGTCAGTCAATAAATTTGTTAGATGATAAAAGTAGATAAATCTCTATCATTTTGTCTTATGAGTTTTCCCTCTTGCTTTTATGCTTACAAAATTTCTTCCCATCCCAGGGACAAATGAATAGTCTGCATTTTGTACTAGTTTAATTTTACTTTTAACGTGTAAATAAATACACATCTGAATATTGTTTTGATGTATAAAATGAGCTATGGTGTTTTCTTCTGAATAGCTAACCAATCTTTCCAAACTGCCAGTTGGATAGATCTTCCTTTTCCCAGTGATTTTTGATCCTTTTTTAATATACACGTGTCTATGTATGTGATATACACACAGTCTCTCCAATATCCATTTATAAAAAGATTCTTTTGCCTCACTTACTGGTGTGTTCTTTGGAGAGAAAAGATAATAGGCTCAATTTTGTAAGTGCTGAATTTAAGATACAAATGAAGTATTTGGAAGGAAATATATAGTAGGACGTTAGAAACACAGACTGGGTATCTAGCAGCAAGAGAAAAGCTCCATTTGAGGGTAAAAGATTATACAGGAAAACTCAGGGAACAGAAGTGAGAGCCAAGGAATGAAGGATGGGAGGCCAGCATGTCAGGGCTGGGTGACAGAAACTGGCCACATGAGAAGAAACAGTTAATGAGTTAAGGAAAAGAATGAGGAGAGAATGGAACAGACAGGAAGACTGAGCTCCAAGCATCATCATGAATTATACCTATTTCTTGGCTTAACTGACCAAAACAATAACAAAATATTCTACTCCAGCCCTCAGAAACATACTCTCAAATTCAGGGTTACAAGTATTTACCAGATCCAGAGTCATAATGTTAAGATATCGTTATACTATCTCTATAGAATGTAGAGAAGGACACCTGTTTAAATGTTCTAGTACATTTTAAACCTATTTATAGGCAATTTACAGAGTTTTGAAATGTAAGTGATGTTTTATTCTGGGAGTTTTGATATAATTTAACTCAAGTACTAAAACAGCACCTTTAAAGACAGAAACGTTCCTGAAAAGAAGTAGATCAGAGAATAACCATACAGGCTACTTAAACGGACTGTTGTTAGCTCTGAAGAAAAACATCCTAGCTCTTGCAAAACTGTATTTTTAGCCTCTGTGTATCATTTAATTAATGTAAACCAAGATCTTAAGGCTCAAATGTTCCCACTGTTTTACTGACATGCTTATCATCAGACAAACACTTTTTCTGGTGCATGACAAGAAGTCTGCTGGCCTGTTATTTTGAACTGACTGTAATATTTGACTATAGTTAGGCCTAACTTAAGAGTCTGTTGTCTGTTTACAAAAAAATGTTCCTATCTGCAAGTGGATCTATTTCTAAATGAGACCTATAGTAAGTATCCTGCTAGATATCACATTTCCAGCAGGAAAAACCTAAAAGGCACTCAGAGTTTATGCTGAGTCTCTTGTTAGTGAATTACCACACCGGGAAAAAAGTATTTTCAACTGAGAAAGAAAAGCTAATGGTGTTATATAAATTGCCTTCCATTTCATTTGTCTGAATAGATATTATTTTATTTCTATTATATCTATGCCTCACTGCAACAACAACAAAAACAAAACAAAACCCCTCATATGTTTATAACTGAAAAACTGTCTCTCCCCAAACAAAAACTCTATACATAGCTACTCTAAGATAAGGGGTGGGAAGACCAACCTCTAGGCCCATATTCCTCTAGAGAGACCCAACAGCAAATCAAAAACAGCCCTAGATATGGTTTCTAGAGATGAGAGTCCGCCATAATAAAAAGCATAAATAAGGAAAAAGTTTAAGACAGAGATGGTGCCCTAACACAATCAAAGGCCCAGGTAAGGCAGGCACAGCAGAGGCAAGGCCAAGCACCTTCCTGCATGAACAGTGATTTTTGAGAAAAGTGGAGAGTTCCTGTAAGCCTGCTGGTACTCAGCTCAACCAGCTTTCATTTATACTGAAATGTCTGAGAGAATGCAATTCACCCATGACCAGCCCCCACTCCCATTACTACCAGGTATACACGTTCTCTTCAAACATGGCGGGAAACCCTACACCCAGTCAATACTACAGGTCTTAGACAGACCTTGAACTACTCATTAGCACAAACATTTTCGCTGTCCCGTATTTTTCTTCAAAATTCACCCATTTATATGAAAACACATAATAAAAGTCTTGCTGATGGATACACTGGACGCAGTCACTCCTTGCGGGCATGTGGAAATGAGTAGCTAAATCACTGCATGTTGTGGTTGACTCTTCATTATTGATTGCTGCTTAATTTTCAAAAACCACAATCATTATATCTTACATTGTCATATCAAGTGACATATGCTGCTACCTTTGACTACAGATTCCTCTTCCTCCTTCATTTATCTGCCTAACTCCTACTCGGCTTCTCAAATAGCTCAGACATCACCTCTTCCAGCCACTTTCCTTAACCAAATACACCCTTTACAACACTCATATTAGCCCTTCCTTTTACTGAATTATGTATTCCTCCTCTGGGTTCCAAAACCATCCTCTGGCTATGACCTTCACAGAAGTAATCACACTGTACTTGTTTACAAGACACACCACCACTGCTAGTCTTTGAACTCCTTAAAGGAAGGGACCTTTGCTCATCTTTATAAATAAATTCATAACACAGTATCTGGTATTTAGTAGGCATTCTAAAATGTGTGTGGAGTAAACAGATGTATGAATACATTCAGAATTAGAAACAGAATTAGAGATGAGTCTTTAGAAACATTTAATTCATCCCACTTTATCCAAAGTTCCCTAAACAGAGTGTGTCAATGGATTACAACAGGAAGTCACTATCTATGTCTAGTATAACACTTACTAATGAAAAGGTCAGATAAAAAGCTTACCGGCAAAGTTCCAGGCAGAGAAGCATCAAAAAAAGAAACCAAAGAATTTGGAGGTGCTGTAAAGGACACTTGAGATCCAGAGAAAAGCTTCGAGTTGGAGGAAATCTGAGCATGAATTTCCAATCCTACCACAGCTGCCCATTTGTGTCCACTAAAAAGAATGAAATAGTTGTTAAGAAGTAGTTACATCAGGTACCACATATGAATTTCTATAAACCTAAACCACAAAGGCTAACTTCTTATTTGTGTTATTAATTTACTAAAATTTTATATTCTTACATTTAAAAATGTCAGTTTATTGGTGATTACATCAAAAGCAATTCATAATGATCACCTACAATGAGATTAGTAAAAAAAATGGTTTACAATGTGGCATTAGGAAGCTCACTGGCAATAGAGAACAATACCATGTGGTATCTTAACACAATTTAGAAATGGGGATTAGCTGCAACTTCTTGGCTGATTTCATTGAAAAAGTAGCAATTTTTAATTAACTGTAACTTAATCAGTTAATCACTTAAGTGAAGTCTGATCTTTCAAACATTTAGAATTCAGGTCAGTGGTAGGATACTACAACAGAAATAATGGCTAAAAAGAAAATTCTCAACTTTGTTTTGAATTCATTTTATAACAGTAGCTTGCAGGTACAATGACCAGAATGACACAGATATAACAGATCACTAAATGATACTCCTGAAAATGTTTGCAAAAGAAAACATGAAACTATCAGATGTAGCTTTTTGTTTTTGGCTCTCTTAATCATTTCCAGTTTCTGGGATCGGATTTCGGGTTCCTTTGTTTGTGCTTGCGTTCTATCAAATCTAACAAGATGTTAAATACTATAGTAATATCTATTATCTGGCCTTTCCTACTCTGCTGGGTTAGCACACTCGACTTCCAGCTAACTGTGCTTATTCCATGTGAAATCTATGTATGTTCCTATCCTGCTCGTCTCCTAAGCAACTTTAGGTATTGTGTAGATTTTTGTTCACGTTTGGGGTTTTTAAAAACCATTTCAATACACGAAGTTCTCTATCTGGTGTACTGCAAAAAGATTAACTCTTTCTTTTTAACATTTGGAGACACCGCCCGTATGTAAGAGAAATTAAATTAAAAATTCACTATTCAAAATATGTTTGCAGTTTCATTAAATGGGAGAAAAACATACTTTCTATTCACAGGAAGGTTATCTAATTAATGCAAAGAAAAGAAACAATGCATTTCGACACTTGCTCTCTGTTCTAACTAAAAAGCAAAGATAACGCCAAGCTCCAAGTAAAAACCAAATATGAGAAACATGGCTTACTTATGTTTCTGTATTTTTAAAAAACTATTTGAATCTTGCACAGTGAATCATAAACAGCTGTTGAGAAAATATGTGGCAAAATAAGCAAAACTTTACATAACCAGAGGGAAGATCTCTTTAGTTAGCTATATCATCTTTGGTCTCACATGTTCAACATAAAACGCCTTCACAAATAGCTGGTGTTTTCTAACTCACGATTGCTGACTAATGACATTATACCACCACTCCACGGAGCCTGTAGACACTGGATCCCTTTCCAGCCCTTAGTAGCACTATGTATCACCAACCCCACTGCTAGTGCGACCAGCACAGTAATGAGATGCACTCTTCCGGCAATACAGACGTCGACTCAAGAAAACTTGGTATTTTACACTAGCGAGTTCCTCAAATATGGGTACTTTAAAACTGTGGTTTATTTGTGGTCAAGGGGCTGAGAGAAGGCCCATTTTACTTTGATCTAGGTGTCAGGACTCTTGTTATAGGCAAACACCCTTCCTCCCACAAAACGTCCAAAAGCTGGGCTACACAGGCTATCACGTCCCTAGTTCTGCTTTCCACTTCACACTTAACTGTGCAGTAATGATATGAAAGTTTATACCCTTTCCTAGGCTTCTGGGCCGTGTGGAGGGGCTGCTGGGCCACTGAGCTCTGTTCCCTTATCCGATTGGAAGTTGACCCATTCGGGGACGTTCTTCGGTGTCTGGAACCGCCGTCCACCCATGCTAAAGACCAGCGCCTCACAGGGGAGACCCCGCGTAGCATGGGCGCCGCCATCGCACCGCCCGTGTCCTGGTCAGGTGACTCGGCCGTCCTCTGCCGCGAGGACTGCTGGGAAACGTAGTTCCCCAATTGCTCTACGCTGCTAGATGCCTGGACAGGAAGACTACTATTCCCGGCAATCATTGCGACTCAGAGGCTACCGGAACTTTGGTCGGGAGGGGTGGGAAAGAGAAATAGAGAAGAAGGTGGGAGGGTTTAAGGGTCGAGAGGTGTGACTCCTCCTAGCGGGGAGTTGGAGAGGTTTATGGTTGTGAGCATGTGTTGTGAGGGTAAGAATGGGAGCTAGGTGCTAGAGACCCAATGCCGAGAATCCTGGCGGGGAGTGTATAGCCCAGTTACACTTGTGCGCTGAAGCAGCTGATTTGACATCACCACAAAGACTTCCTGATCTCCCGACCTATTTAGTTTGTTGACGGTCCTGCTTCACACATGAACTTGTGTATTGATGCAACTAGTACTTATTTGAGTGCTTACTGTCAACGAGGCTCAATTCTTAGGCACTGGTGGTACAGCAGGGAGCAAAATAGCTATGGTTCTTGTTTTTTTGAAGTTTACATTCTAGAGAGAGGAGCACACAGATAAGTTAACAAAAATATGAGATACTTCCATGTAGATAATAAGTACTACATTAAAGCGGAGGTGCTTTGAGACAAACAGACCTAGATTGAACCATCATGTGCATTTTCTTCTTCTTCTTCTTCTTCTTCTTCTTCTTCTTCTTCTTCTTCTTCTTCTTCTTCTTCTTCTTCTTCTTCTTCTTCTTCTTCTTCTTCC
>NW_004955471.1:6314496-6361528 GCF_000276665.1 Chinchilla lanigera
CTTCTTCTTCTTCTTCTTCTTCTTCTTCTTCTTCTTCTTCTTCTTCTTCTTCTTCTTCTTCTTCTTCCTCTTCTTCCTCTTCTTCCTCTTCTTCCTCTTCTTCCTCTTCTTCTTCTTCTTCTCCTCCTTCTTCTTCTCCAGCATCTGAAACAATCTATGTTCTAGGAAGCCTTAGTAACAGTTACCCAGCAGGTTACTTTTATTTTTCTGCTTCAAACCTCAAAATTCTTGTGGAAACTCACACTAATTCCTTCTCTTAGAACGTGTAGTCTAAAATATAAGATTTTATAATCTTATTTTAATTCTCCACACAGTGTTTGTGACTATTTGATGTTTATTTTCTGCCTCCACAGCTCCTTGTTTTTCACCACAGTATTTCCAGAGGGCAAAGTAGGTCCCTCAAATATATTTGTTGAATGAAATGGTGCAGGGTGGAAAATGCATTTAACAAAGGAAAGAGTGGATGCCATTTGGAGCAGTACATGCTTTAGGAGATAAATGACTAATTGAAATGGTGGTGGAGGCAAAGAGAAATTGGCTTATCTGCAACAGATTTAGGAGGTAAGATTGAAGGACTTGATGGATTGGTTATGATCGCAGAAGACTAAGGGGTAACATGGATTTCTGGCTTGTGTAACTGGATGGCTAATATAGTTATTCACTGAGATAAGGAAGCTAGAAAAGGAACAGGTTTTCAGTGAAAACATAAGAGTTTAGTTGCCTTGGAGACATCCAAGAGGAAAGTTGAGTAGGCATCATCAATGCCTGAGTATAGGGCAGGAAAAAAAGCTGCATACACTACATACTTCACATGGATACATTTTCCAGTATAGATCTAATCTATAGTTTAGACATCTGCAATTTATGGTCTATTTCCACTAATACCCCTGTATAGTTATGGTATCATGCAAGGGGTTCTTCCGTATTGAAGAAGGAAATATTACTTACAAAATGGTTAAAAAGGTCATCGTTTACTTTTGGTGTGTTTTTTACTTTTCCATCCACTATCATTGATCCATGTTACTACACTAGAAGTATCTTCACATATTTAAAGATGAAAATGGAAGAAATGACTGACTTGAAGGTAAAGGTAGAGATGTGTTCCAAACTTTATCTCTAATTCTTGTCCTTTATATCGGCTTCAGATTGCTCCTTAGATCCTTTATCTCAGTGTCTGTCCTGAGTTTTCATATTTTCCACCTTTACTCAACGTAAGTTTACCTTCTTTTTTTCATTGACCTCCTCAGGTTTTTCTGGTCCTAATTAGGGGTCAGGAAAGTTGCCTATGAGTACCATATAGTTTCATCTTTGATAGAACTACAAAAGAGAAAGGAATCCTCTATTTCTAGCCAAAAAGAGAGGAGACCCTTGCTACCTCATAGCTAATCAGAGTGCTTGGGAGGCAATGCGCTTCCTCTCATGGAGTGTGGGAGTGCTTCATTAACAATCATAATGGACAGAAGCACATCTAAAGAAAATCCTCTTTTTGCAGACAAAGTGCTTTATAATGGAAACCCATCTTCATTTATGAAGCAATATCATGCAGTGACAGACTATCACTCAAAAGCCCCCACCCCACCACTAGAGGGAGAAAAAATCCTGTCCATGTAAATGTATTTGATTTATTTTGCAAGTAGAAACTTTCCAGGTTGGTGTATCTTATATCTAACCATGGCCCTTTCAAAATCCCACAAGAGTTAATAGGAACGTGCTACCCATCTCTCCGGTCTCTCGCTGTCTCTCTGTCTCTCTCTCTCTATCTGTCTCTGTTTTTCTCTCCCCCTCATCTCTCTCTTTCTCTCTCGGTCATTTCCAGAAGTTTCTGTTAGTTTCTTTATGGTTGATCTGGTATCTAGGAGGGCACTGTTTCTCAAATGTTTTTCCTACCTTTTTTCTTAGCCAGGGAGGTTCTCCCACTGAATCTACTTCCATGGGACCATTTCTTGCCTCCTTCCTGCATGCCAAATCTAGTATTTGTCAGAACTCTCACTGACAGACAGCTCTCTAGCTGAGAGAGCTATTTTGGTTCCACCGACAAGGTGGCTGTCATTTAGAAGACAGAGATTTTCATTTTCAAGGAGCTCAGGAGGTAGCAGGACAAAGTTTCTAATAAAAAAAAAAAAAACCGTTTTCTCAAGGAAGGTTTCTCAGCTCTTATTTTATCTATATAATTGACATAGTGCAAATAGATATAGAACAAGGTTTTGGAAAGATATGTAAGCCAAAGCAGATTTTGAGGTGTTACTTATAAACAGCAGTAGTTAGAAAGTATATCTCAAATAACGCACTTGGTTTTGCTTAGTATTCTTCAGAGAATCTTTGATTATGAGACATGGAATGGATGGACTCCCGTCTGTATTTGACTCAAAATCCCCACATATCTATATAAACACATTGATTTCTGAACACAAATCATTTTCCCCTAAATCTAACGTGTTTAATTGTAATCATTTCCTTTCTTATTCTTCTACTATTTTGCAATGAATTTCTGCTTTTTAAAGCCAAGTAAATAATGGAAACATTGGAATTTCAACTAAAATTAAAAGATCATTTCTGCTGCCATGGCAATGTATCTAAAAATCCATTTGTATATGTTTGGAATCTTAAAATTGCATGAACTGGCTTATTCTTTGATTAACTTTTTTTGGAAACAAGGTCCAACTAAGTTGTCCAGGCTGGTTTTAAAAACATCCTCCTGCCTCAGTCTCCCAAGTAGCTGGGTTTACAGATGTGTGCCACTACACCTGGCAAGATTAACTAATTTTGTCCTATGAAAACAAAGAAAATGCTTTATAGAGATTTAGCAAAAGTATTTTTAAAATGTTCTTTGTGGTCTAACAGAGCTGGTTGTGGATTTTTATCTTAGTATTTCCCAACACCATGGTGAATTTGATATCCCTGTTGACTGTTAGTTTCTATCTGGTCTGTGGTTATAGGAACCAGGCTACTGTTGAAATGTTATGCCATATGAATAGAGAAGGAACATATCTAGATCGGTATAAATTCTTTATAAAAACTAAACCATAGCAAAAATAACAGCAACAGACTTACTTAAGATGATGGACATATGACAAAAATTGACAGAATAATTTTCATGTAGGAAGTACACTGGCACCAGAGAAGGTCCTCTACTTGAATAAGCATTCTGAAAATACAAAATTCTTTCTTAGAAAAGCCCACAATTTAAGATCCAGTTAAGTGTTAGTAGAGGAGAAAGAAAGACTGGAATACATGCCTGCTAAGGAATTGGGAGAACAGGATTCATTCCCTTTTATTTTTCCATTAATGTCTTGATTCTGGTAAAATGCTGAGGTGGAGGGAACAATCACTTTCTCTAGAAGATTGCTTTGAAGCAAAGAAATATGTAACTCTCCTTTCCCAATGCAAGGAAACAGAATGCCTTGTCCAGTGCCTTGATGAAGATGAGGAGTCCGTCTCAGGACAATGAGGCTAGCATGTTGCTGCTACTAGCCTGACCCACAAACCACAATATCTCTAGAGTTTTCCTCCTTCTGTCTGCTCTCAGGGGATGGTTTACCATTTTCCCAGGGGTTTTCTGTCCTAGAAATCTGACAAATCTGTAGGGGCAAACAGGGGTTATGTGCAAGGAAAAGTTGCATTTGCATGTATCTCTTTCACCCGCCAGTTATTTAGATGACACTCCTGACTTGCAAAGAATGGATGGTAGAATATGTTAAACTCAGTGCTCTTCTTGTTCTTGTTGTTGTTTTGAGACAGGGTCTCACTATGTAGTTCAGGTTGGCCTTAGCTAAGCCTGGCCTTGAACTCCCAGTGATCCTCCTGCCTCAGCCTCCTGAGTACTGCATCAGACTCTTGAATACTGCCACCATGCACAGCAAGCTCAGTGTTCTGATAAGCTATGTTTTGATGTGATCAGATTCTTCTATTAAACTAAAAAGCTCTCTCTTTTGTGTTTTGGAACTAAGTATTTGGCCTTTAAAGTTGGAGAATTTATACACATACATACACACTTTTAAGTAGTATCTTAATTTAGGATTGTGCACAAATAATAACCGGGAGCTTTTAGGTTTTAAAATAGATGACGTTTTGTATGTTAGATGGTCCTCCTGATTTGAAGCTTGAAGATATTGAAGTTGGCATTAAAGGACTACCCTGCTGGAACTCATGGACTTCAATGAGACCCTCCTGGATGAAGGTGGATGAAGTCTTGATTTTTATAACTTAAGGGAAAAGATCTCAATATACCAGGGTGGCACTGAAGAGAAGAGAAAGGTTTATCTTACACATACTGCCAGTAATTGGTGTCATTACCTGTTCGTATCTGAACTGGTATCTCCATGTAAGCTGCCCTTGAACCAAGCATGAACAAGCTGAACAAAGAAACAAAGGTTGAAATCTCATTGCTGGTAGATCTGTCAGGGACCACCACAATTTATTATATATCCAGGGAGAGGGAAGCTAGTGCCCCATGATGAGGTGCCAGAAGGAATTAAAATCAAGCAGCAATCAAATGATACAACAAGGGAGGATTGATTCCCAGGGATTCGTGAATACTAATTTGAAAGGGGAAGACCAGCACAGACATTATTCATGTCCCCTTGTAGGGACATGACTCTAGATTCAAATTCAGCAGTGAGATTTGATGATGTCCTAACAGTGATGTCAGGTTCACGTTGGTCAGACACTTACCAACTTTGCTGCTAAAGGCTATTTTTCACTCCTTCTACATGCAGTAAAGATGAAAAGAAATGGTTTGGGGGTTGAGGATTTAGCTCAGTGGCACAGAGCCTGCCTGGCAAGTGCAAGGTCGTGAGTTTGATTCCTGGTACTGGAGAAAAACCAAAAAAAAAAAAAAAAAAGAAAGAAAAGAAATGGTTTTAAGAGTGGGACTGGATACTGTGTTTTGGAAAAGTCTAATGGAAGTAAAGAATCTATGCATTGCCACTTCAGCTAGCCCCAAGGACCTCACTAGTCTTATATTCTAGTTCTATTTGTGTTTATTCTCTAAAGCTGTGTTCTTTATTCTGACTGCCTTACTGTATTGGGATGGTATCCCTGGGAAACATTTTGCAATGTTTCTGAGCTCATGATTTTTGAACAATTTTATATAGACGTATTAAACACACTATTTTCTACTTACCACAATGAAATTCATACAATCTCAAGAAATGTTCTTACAGTGTTTGAGGGTCAGTTTGACATTTCACAGTGTCTCAGAGCTGAGTGTCCTTAGCAGACTTCAGAATGAGCAGTCTTGACTTTAGGAAAGAAAGTATTTGTCTTTCTTAGTTTTCTAGGCCAACTACTTACCATTTTATTTAAAATATTACCTGAGGCTGTTATTGATCTTGGAATTTACGACAAAGGGGCGTTATTGCTGTGTAACAATCCCTCTCATTGCAACTGTAGTTTCTAGAACAGTAGTTTGCTTCCCCAAGGAAGACCATGAACATTTTGCTGTTGGCCTAGATTTTTAAAAAAAATCTTTCTAGAAACTTCTGTTAGACATATTTATGCCCCTGTGTTGGCTTTACACAGAGATATTAGCGATCACTTATATCACAGGCATAATACCCCTTTGCATTGTGTCTTTTGTGTGATGGATCAAATGAACTGCATCCCTCACCACGTAAGTTAATGGAAGTTGTCCATGGGTTGAGAAATAAAAGCAAGCATGTGTTTTTGGTTGAGTTTCTATGACACCATTGAATCCAATATTATGTTTACTCTTCCTTCTTCCAAAAAATATTGCTATTCACTTTCAATTGTCAACAGTAAGTTTGAAAGGGGTAATTTTTATTCTGTCTAAAATGTAATGTGTTGGCTGGGGATATAGTGCAGCGGCACAAGTGCCTGCCTGGCAAGTGCAAGGTCCTGAGTTTGATTCCCACTACCAAAAATAAATAAATAAATAAATAAAATAAAAATAAAATATAATGAGGTAAGACAGGCCAACTTACAGAAAATCAATTAGCTTCTATTACAAGAGCCCTGTATCCAAGGTCTTGTTCCATCTCTGGTTACTATAGCTGATATCTGCTGCATCCCAAAGAAATTGTTTGGAAAAACTACCCAGAGATTTTTTTGTGGAGCAAAACCTGATAGGACTTGGGCACTTAATTATCAATTAAAACATGGACAAAAATAAAGTTTTCTCTGAATTATTTCCCTCTTCCTGTAGTTTTAAACCATATATACTTACAAAAGCAGAGCTCTTGCCAAAGCCTAAAATTTCCAAATATTACAACTTCTAAGTCATAATATATATACCTTCTTATGTAAAGATTATAATGCTCCCCAAGGATATGGTTTCACACAGGTCTAATATACCTCATGAACTCTTTATCCTTTGATACAAGATCAATTAACAAGTTCAGTTGCAGAAATCTGTCTAGGCCCAGTTTGTATTACTCATAATGTTACTGTTTCATGGATTTACATTTTAATATACCTTTTTGGTGATAAACATTGCCCTTAAAATTTGCTTGCTTTTTTCTTTTATTTGCTTTTAAGAAGGTTTTTGTTACAAAAGTACCATTTTATTGCCAGATATCATCTTATAATGCACCTAGAACAACCTAAAAGATCTAAAAGTAGGGACCGTACACACACACGCATGCACACACACACACAAACACAAATAAACAATATTGATCACTGATACCAGAATATTGCTGATTTCATTTTTTCCATTCTAGAAGCAAGCAGTAACAATCAATGAAATCTTCAATTAACACTGACTTGCGCTTAAAAAGCACAGATGTAGGATTGTTTAAAAAAGTTGTTAAGAAACACAAAAAAAAACTTGTAAGAAGCTAATTATAACTCCTATGTTATTTGTGGCCTATAATTAATCTTTAAAAATCAAAATACATTAAAAAATAGTCTCATTTATTCAATTTCAGCATGGTGCTGCTTTTTGTAGAGGGATTTCTGTAAAATGCAAGTTTATTTATAGATTGCAAGTGGCTCCAAGATGTTATAATATAAAAGAAAATGACACTCGAGAGTCTTTGTTCAGGCTGTTTGGGCTGTCTTGGAATGCACAATTCACTCTGAGGGATTGCTTTTAATCTTCTGAAGCAAAAGGAATTTTATAAATTGAAATTGTTGGCCAGATGGAATTTCCTGATTAAGTTTTTAGTGTTTGGTACTAAACATAATAATGAAAAGGGGAGTTCTCAGAGTAGCCCAAGTAACATTTCATAAAATAGATTGCTCTTAATATGGCTTAACCTTTGTTTCACAATTTCTACTCACTGCCTTCCTAAACAACCCAATTTTACCTTGAAAGACGGAACAGGGTCTACTTGCCTCCTCCCTCCCGTTCATTCTTTCTCTTTTTCACTCAGCTTCTTTCTCCTGTTTATATTCTATTCACCGAGTCCTCATGAGGGCACGGGCACCATTTCTCGATTTTACTTTCTCAGTGTTGTTCTTGTGCAGGGGACTCTTAATTCCACTTACAATCACAGACTACCTTATAGTTTTATAAAACTAGTCTTTGTTAGGTGAAAGATACAGGTACACAGTTTCCCTCTATTTTCTCTATTACCACTTTCCTATGGCAGTTAGATATTCCCAAGATGAATAAATTCCTTTGCATTTCTTGGAATTGGAAAATCAAACTTTTGAAAAGAGTATCTGTCCAACTAAGCTGTGAGACTGTTTGAGGACAGGAATCATACCTTTCCTGTTTTGGTGTCCTTTCACTTCTTAGAACTATGGCCACCATCTACCCACTGGCCTGAGAGTAATCCCATCCATGTGGCTATGTTAGACAGTACTGAGCTGAGCTACTACTCCATGCCATGGCTGGCCACAAAAGCTGTATGGCCCAATGCAAGATTAAAATTTAGGCTCCTCTGTTCAAAAATTATTAACAGTTTGTAAATGACAATAGCAGAGCACTAAGCCAAACATGGGACCCTGCTAAGCACAGCTGTCCCTGTACAAATGCACACGTTTCAAGCCCCCTTGTTCTGTTCCACCTCAGCCATGGTTTACTGTATCCTGAGAGTAGGGACTATTATACTCAGGTAGCACCAATGAGATCCTTTCCTGATTTTTGCTTGTACCAGAACTAAGAAAAATGTTCTTCCTGTTGAATAAAACTGAGAACCTATCCATAACCTTGTTTCCAATTATGTGAAGACAATGTTGATGTGCAAAGTATACATTCTTCCATTATATCTCAGATATGAACAGAGAAATTTTGCATATGTGTCAAGTATTATCTAAATTCCTGATAGTCTTCTAGACTTGCTGCTGACCTGCACCATCCTGGCTGCTAGCTTGAGAGCTGAAACAGATATCCTTGGACATTTTCTAGTTTGGCAATTCTCTGAGTTTATAATCAGATTTTCTAAGACTGACATCATCTATAACCATAGATGTGTAGGAAAGCAGAAGAGTGCTTGATTACTCCTTTTTCATCCAGGGTTCATAGAACAGTGATGTGCTTGGACCTTAATAATGTAGTGACCACTGAAATACCAAAGCAGGAAGCAGACCTGTCCCTTTAAGGCTGACCATCAGTGCAGGCAATTATTTTTAGGTTTCCAACTGCAAAAGGTGTTTTTTTTGTGTTTCTGTAGGGGAAAACCACTTTAGGTCTAAGCCAGAAAGACCTCATACCCCAGGGAACCTCTGCCTCTACAACTTCAGTTTCTTTTCTCTTTTTCTCAACAGTACAACTCCCAAAAATTTTCTCAAAGAAGATTCACAAAACATTGATAACTGAGTAAAGACTGACTCTTAGCAGACCTCTTGACTGGTGTTCTTCTGGGAGCTCATTTGAAAGGGAACTTCAGGGGCAGAGCATAGTCAATTCCCATGGACTAAGATCTGGGCTTTGGTTTTTCTGAGTTTTTTTTTCTCTGACCACATTGGAATCTTCAAGGGAAAAAAGGGATCAAAGTAAAATGAAGACTAAATTTAATACATGGTTATTTCACAACTCATACCCAGAAATTTAGAGAAGCATAGCTGGATTTATTGTGTTACTATCTCAGGTACTTACCAGTATTGTTAGTTACTATATTATTATTTGAGATAAAATCTCACCATATTGCCCAGGTTGAGCTGCAGCTCATGGGCTGAAGTGGTCCTCCTACTTTGTGTATTGTATAATAAAAATGTGTACAGGTTGATATCTGTTCCAATGAGAAAGGAATAAATCCTCAAGAATATACCTGAAATGTAAGGCTATGGTTACAGTGCAGCTTGTTGTAAAAGAATACTTAAGCAAGCTATCTTTCCTAGGAAGCTGTTTTTTAAAATGTCACTTCTGTCAATTTATAGATGAGGATGCCAGACCCCTGCATTGTGGAAACTCATATTTTCACAGTGTGTATTTAGAACCTTCCTGACTTCTTTCCCTCTAATCCTTGCTGGGTTAACGTCTTGAGCCTGCTTCTGAGCACTGCTGCAGAGGTGAGAAATTGATACATGTCATAATGATGACTCGCTCTTACATTAATATTTTTCATTCTTTCAATTGAACACACTTCAGCTTTTTATCTCCTAAGTAAAAACCAGATAAAGTAAAGGTGAGAGCCATAAGACTAGAAGTGGGAGCAAACCTCAGAGGGAAAGCGCTACAAATGTCCAGAAGCTCATGTCCATATGTCTTTCTGGAACTTTTGCCAAGATAGTCACAGGATTAAAATTATTTCTTCATGGTCATTATGCAGTGTCACATCTTACAGAGCCAAAGGAATAAATTCCAGACATGCAGAACACACATCCCTCCAGCCTCTCTCAGGCAGGCTGTCAAGTCTGCAGCATTAATGCACAAATCAAAAAGGGCAAGCAGAGGCCGAAGACTGTTTCTGCTAGTCTGTTCCTTATGGTTCGCCTTCCTAATGCAGTGGAGTGAAAAACTCTCAGCCAGGCCCTCGCCCTCCACACTGTCTTCCTCACTCAGGTATTCCTAGGCTAGGAAAAAAAATACAAGCAAGAGAGTGAGCAGGAGATGGAAGAGAGTTTGTCAGGTAAAGGACAAAGAAGTTAAATATTCAAGAGCTATTTAGTCAAGGACGTAACACAAAAAAATTTGACTTGTGCTTCCTGTCCCTTAACTGGTCAAAAAGCATGCTCCGAAAAGCTCCCTTCTCCTTAATGTTTCTCTCTTTCTCTTCCTCCCTTATGGGTTTCTTCTCCACAGCTGGATGCTTCTGTTTTTCCTCTTAGAAACAGTATGATTTCTGTCAAATCACAGTTTAAACTTTTCAGAAAAGCTCTAGAGCTTTCATTTCTGTAACTAAGATCAACAATCTGTCATGTATAGTGGCATTTCCAACTGACAGCTGGAAATCTCCACCTGGATGCCCTGCCAGAACCTTGAAATTAACACATCCAGAATTGCAGCATCTTTTCTCTGGAATGTAATGTTTCTTTCCTGGACTTTTCCTGTTCATGATAAACCACTCTCGGTTACTCCAGTTACAAATGGTGAAACCATTATCTGACTGTGGCCCCTCTTAAGCTGTCACATGTGATCACCAGGTCTCTAGCATAGGTGACTAAGGGGAGGAGGTGATGCCTCCATAGAGACCTGAGCAGGTGTTGGGGAGGATGCTGAGGGTGCTTTTGGATATCTTCAGCATGGTTTGAGATGACAGTGAGACATCTTACTGGATATAGGCAGGGCTAGAGGAAAATACCAGTCCAAAAACCAGGATGCCTAAGCAGCAAATATAAATTTGGAAGTAATCAGAAGATAAATGGTAGTCAAAACTATGAGAATGATAGAGTTACCAAGATAGGGGAGAGGTGCATAATATGAATAGAATTTTTTATTATGTATTTACTTATTTGCCCTGAGAGCAAATACCAGAGACAGAACTACTATAACAACATGCGTTCTCCAGATCCCATTTTTCCATTTCAGGGTGATGTAGTGAAAGCCAGATATTATCCTGCCTGTACAGGGACTTTTGCATTATAGAAAAGGAACTCCAAAATTAGGGACCTGGCAGCTGGTCATTAAAATTTTCATATATATTTTCCTATAGACTTTTTATGGTTTTAGGTTTTATAGTTTACATGTTGAGTTAATTTTTGTGTATAGTGTGAAGTATAAATCAAAGTTCCTACAAATTAAAAGATATTCAATTGTTCCAGCACCTTTTGAAGAAAAAGATAACCCTGACTTCATTGAACTGCCTGTGCAGCATAGTAAAAAAAATCAGCTGTTTGTGTGTATATGGATCTATCTATAGACTCTGTTTTGTCGCCTTAATTTATGACTATCTCTATATCAGCCCTATGCTATATTAATTATTATAGCTTTATAACAAATCTTAACACTGGTCAGTGTTATTCTCGAACTTGGTGTTCTTTTCTAAAGCTGTTCTAGCTCTTTTAGTGCCTCTGCATTTCTGTAAAAATTTTAGAGTCATCTTGTCAATTTCTACTGAGGTTGTGTTATAACTACAGATTAATGAAGAGAGAACAGACATTTCACCAATATTGAATTTTGTTTAATTTATTTAGTTCTATAATTTCCCTAAGCAACGTTTTGTTGTTTTCAGTGTACATATCTTGCACAAGTTTGTCAGAGTTATCTCTTAAGATATTTTGCTGCTATTATAAATAGCATTATTTTAAATTTATAATCATTTGTGGTTAGTATACAGAAATACAGTTGAGACTACTCAGAGGGAAGGAGTGGAAGGTTTCCCCTCCCATCACCATCACTGCCACTGCTGCAACCCAGGTGAGCCACTCTGGAAGGCCTAGAAAATGGCCCCTCCTCTCACTGCTGCCATTACTGAGGTGAACCTGATGGGAAGGTCCAGAGACCAGATGGAATGCCAGCAACACAGTAGGGTCCAAATTAAGGTGCACAGGCTGGACATGCTGGACTAGTAGCATGAAAAGTTCGAAGTAACAATAACAATAAGAGCTAACAGGTAGGATCTTGGAACAGACACAAGCCAAGAATCTCCTACACACAGAAGACATCCCTGAGGAACAGAATTAGTAGCAAGGACTTGATACTAGTGATATAGCTACTACTACAAAAAACTCACAAGGATCAATACAGATAACAAGATGAAAATATTTGAAATAGAAAGTAACAGGACACAGAGGCAAGATGCAATCTCAGACCTCCAGCCAAGATAATGACAGTAGAAAATGGAAGACACACACCTGAAATTTCTAAAATGATGGCAACTGAAGTAGAGAAACAAATCCATGAAGCTATAGAGGAAATCAGGTCAGAAATAATCTCTCAGGTAAAAAAATAATTGTCAACATTTATAAGGAATTGCTCAGCAAATCTAGAAGAGAGATAAATTAAAAAATAGATGATGATAGGAAAAGAATGGAAACCATGAATGATCTATATAGGACAGAGATAGAAAGCATGGAGCAGATTCAAATAGATATCAAGGAAATTAAAAAATCCATTGAAAGCTGGCAAAACCACTGGAACAAAACTGAAGACAGACTCTCAGACCTTGAAAACAGGATCCAGACTAGCAATCAAAACAGAAAGATCTCTGAAAAATAATAAGAGCTCAAAAAATAACAATTCAACAGATGCAAGATGATACAAAAAAAAAAAAAAAACCCAATATGGCTGATAGGTGACAATGAAAAAGCAGGAGTCAACACAAATGACATAAAAAGACTATTTGCAGAAATAATAGCAGAAAATTTCCCAAACATAAGAACAGAATCTGATATTCAGCTAAATTAGGTATACAGAACTACAATTAGCCATGACCAAAACGAATATACACACTGACATATAATAATCAAGATCTCAGAAATTCAGCACAAGAACAGAATATTTAAAGCTTTTAGAGAAAAGAAACAGATTACCTATAAAGGAAAGCCCGTCAGAATCAGAGCAGACTTCTCAACACAAACCCTCAAATCAAGAAGAGCTTAGCGTGAAATATTTCAAGCCCTGAAAGAAAACAATTTCCAACCCAAATTGATGTACCCTGCAAACTATCTTTCAAAATTAATGGAGAATTAACATACTTCCATGACAAAGAACAACAGAAGAAATTCATGACTACCAAACTAACCCTACAAAGAGTACTGAAGATATTCTACACAGAGATAAAAGTGTCCACAATTCCAAGAACAAGAACAGAAAGAAACCACCAAACAGGGACCACAATTAAACAAGGAGAAAAAAACAGGAAATCAAAAGCAGGAAAATAACGTGACAAAGTTACATACAAGTTATACCCATCAGTGTAAATTGCCTGTAATGTAATCATCAATGTAAATCATCAATCAAATGAAACAGACTGGCAGAATGGATCAAGAAACAAAATCAAACAATATGCTGTATGCAACAACACATTTAACTCAAAAAGGAATTCACAGACTGGATGTGAAAGGATGGAAAACAATACTCCATGTGACAGGAATACAGAAAAAAGCAGGGGTAGCTATTCTGTTTGCAGACAATGTGAACTTCAAACCAAGAATGATCAAAAGAGACAAAGAATGTCACTACATACTTGTTGGGGAAAACTTCAAGAGAGAGGGATAACAATCATAAATATGTATGCACCAAATATAGGATCACCCAACTACATAAGACAATTATTAATAGACATGAAAAATCAAATAAACAATAACACAATTGTAAGGGGGACTTTAATACCTCATTCTCACAAAGAGATAGATCAACTAGACAAAAAAAAGCAAAGAAATCACAGAACTCAACCAAACCTGTGAACAAATGGACTTAAAGTAGATGTTTACAGAATGTTCCACCCTGCATCAGAATATGCATTCTTCTCAGGTGCACATGGAATGTTCTTTAAAATAGACCATATACTAGCAAATAGAACATGCTTAAGCAAATGCAAAGGAATTGAAATTATCCCATGCATATTAATGAACCATAGTGCAATGAAATTGGAAATTAATGATAAAAGAAACTGCAAAAATGCCATAAACACATGGAAATTAAATAACACCCTCATGAACAACTAATGGATCACAGATGAAATCAAAGAAGAGAAAAAAAAAATCAAAGAAGAAATTAAACAATATCTACAATAAAATGAAAATGCAAATACAACTTACCAGAACTTGTGGGATGCAATGAAAGCACTCCTTGGAGGTAAATTTATAGCAGTGAATTCTCACATCAGGAACACAGAATGAGCACAAATAAGTAACTTAGTCTGCGCCTCAAGCTTCTAGAAAAAGAAGAGCAAGTCAATCCCAAATCCCACAGAAGGGAGGAAATTATAAAGATCAGAGCAGAAATTAATGCAATTGAGACTAAGAAAACAATAGAAAGAATTAATAAATTGAAGAGTTGGTTCTTTGAAAGAATAAATAAAATTGATAAAACCCTAGCAAACCTTTTCAAAAAAAAGGAAAGAAGAAACTCACATTCATGCATTGAGGAGTGAAAAGGGTTTAAGCACTACAGATTCTGTGGAAATTCAGAAGATCATCAAAATCTACTTTGAAAATGTTACTCCCATAGGATGGAAAGCACAGAAGAAATGGACAGATTCATAGAAACATAAAAATTATCAAAGCTGAATCAAGAAGATATAAAAATTCTGTGTAACCCAATATCAGTTAATGCAATCAAAAACATAATTAAAAGGTTACAAACAAAGCAAAGCCCAGGATCTGATGCATTCACAGCTGAATTCTACAAGAAATTTCAAGAAGATTTAATGCTAATACTCCTCAAACTCTTTAATGAAATTGAAAGAGAAGCAATTCTCCCTAATTCATTCCTGGAAGTATTACCCTGATACAAAAACCAGAGAAAGATCAACCAAGAAAGAAAACTACAGCCAATCTCCCTAATGAACATAAATGCAAAAATCCTCAATAAAATACTAGCAAACACAATGCAGCAAATCATCAAGAAGATTATACACCATGATCAAGTGGGATTCATCCCAGGGATGTAGGGATGGTTCAACATACACAAATCAATACATCTAGTACACCGTATCAACAGAACCAAAGACAAACATCACATGATCATGTCAATAGATGCAGAAAATGCTTTTGATAAAGCTCAACACTCATTTATGATAAAAACCTTATAGAAAATTGGAATAGATGGTCTTTTCCTCAATCTCATAAAAATCATCTATGACAAGCCAACAGCCAACATCATACTAAACAAAAACTGAAAGCTTTCACTCTAAAATCAGGAACAAGTATGTCCACTATCACCACTCCTTTTCAATATAGTTCTGGAAACATTAGCCAGAGCAATTAGACAAGAGAGAGAAATAAAAGGAATAAGGATAAGAAAGGAAGAAGTTAAATGATCATTATTTGTAGATGACATGATACTCTACATAGAAGACCCCAAAAACTCCAGCATAAGACTTCCAGAATTAATAAGCAAATTCAGTAGTATAACTGGATACAAAGTCAACATTTAAAAATCAATAGTATTCCTGTACACAATAAAAATCTCACTGAGAGAGAAATTAGGAAAATAATACCTTTCAAAATAACATCCAAAAAATGAAATAGTTAGGGATCAATCTAACAAAAGAAGTTGAAAATCTATACATCAAAAGTTACAGTACTCTGAAAAAGGAGATCAAAGAGGATATCAGAAAATATAAAGATATCTTTTTCTCATGGATAGGAAGGACCAACATTGTGAAAATGGTGTTTTCAACTCCCAAAACTGTTATACAGATTCAGTGCAGTCCCAATCAAAATACTGTTAGCATACCTCATAGATCTAGAGAAAACATTCCTAAAATCCATTTGGAAACAGAAGAGACCTAGAATAGCAAAGGCAATCCTGAGCAACAAAGGCAAGGCAGGAGGCATCACAATCTCTGACTTGAAATTATACTACAAAGCTACTGTGATTAAAGTCAGCATGATACTGGCAAAAAATAGACCGCAGGATCAGTGGAACAGATTAGACGAGGCAGACACAACTACAAATGCACTCAGCCACCTCATCTTTGCCAAAGTGGCCAAACATGTTTACTGGAAGAAAGGTAGCCTCTTTAATAAATGGTGCTGGAAAAACTGACTTTCCACATGCTGAAGACTAAAACTAGACCCAAATCTATCACCATGCACTAAACTAAAGTCAAAATGGATAAAAGATCTAAATATTAAAACAGAAACTAAATATACTGGAAGAGATAGTAGGTAGAAATTTTGAAGACATTGGTATAGGCAGAGAGTTCATGAACAAAAGCCAAACTGCATAGGCAATACCTCAAAGAATCAACAACTGGAATCTTATCTTATTAAAAAGTTTTGGCACATCTAAAGAAATCACCCACAAAGTGCAAAGAAAACCCATTTAGTGGGAAAAATTTTAACCAACTGTCACTCAGACAAAAGACTTCTATCTAGAACATAAAAAGAATTGAAAAAAATCAGATCCCCAAATTCAAAGAACCAATCCAAAAATGGGCATCTGATATTAATACACACTTCTCAGATGAAGAAATTCAAATCGCATATAAATATTTGAAAAATGTTTAACATCATTGGTCATTTGAGAAATGCCAATTAAAACAACACTGAATTCCATCTCACGCCAGAAAGTATGGCTATTATCAAGAAATCAACCAATAACAAATGCTGGAGGGGCTGTGGGGAAAAAGAAACCCTTCTGCACTGTTGGTGGGAGTGCAGACTAGTACAACCACTGTGGAAATCCATGTGGACAGTCCTTTAAAAAGTAGGACTAGAGGTCCCATTCCAATCAGCTATTCTCCTTTTGAGTATTTTCACAGAAGAATTAAAAACATCATACCATAGTGATATATGTACATCTATGTTTACAGCAGCACAATTTCTTATAGTTAAATCTTGGTAACTGCCCAAGTGTCTATCAACTGGTGAATGGATAAAAAAGATGTGGTATTTGCATACAATAGAGTACTACTCAGCCATAAAGAAGAACAAAACTGATGTTTTCATAGGTAAATGGATGCAACTAGAGACACACTTATAAGTGAAATAAATCAGTCTAACGTGTAAACATCATATCACCTCCCTAGTGTAAGAAACTGAAAGAGTAAACAAGATCCAAAATGTACAATAAATATTGTGAAAGGGAAGGGAACTGCTCAAAAGAACAACTGGGGTGAGGGAAAGGAGAAAAGAAGGAAGGGAAAGGAAAAAAAGCATAGGCACACAAGATAGCTAAGATAATTATACTATTAATCTCTATTAGTTCATTAAAAAGAATGGGTTGTGCTTACACTGTTTGATCAATTTTGCATATTGGTATCTTGCAATCTGAGCAATTACTTTAAAGATAACAATATGAAATATATTAATCATTGTTAATTTCCTACTATCTTGTTTTGAAATTCTGTATCATTGTTTTTATTGCTTTTCTTTCTTTAAAACAAATCACATCTTTCTTGCCATTAAAACATTCTACTGTAATAATGAAAAAATATGCATACTATTACATCATCATTGGCTCCAATAAAGTAACAGACATGGCATTTTCAATAAATGTTGGAAGACATACCACACTGGTGTTACTCTTAAAATAGGTACAGTAAGAAGAGCAGACATTTCCCTCTTTGGCTGGTGCTAGGCTTTTAGGATTTTTATGCTACTGTTTATTCCAGTGAAGTTAATTTTGAAGAAATTCTCTACACTTCAGCCAAATCTGACTTAAAGCAAGACCATAGTACAAGCTTCTAAAAGAAGATTGCCCCTTCCCACTTCAGTCTTCTCTCTTTCACAAAATTGCATACTTGTGGCAGAATTAAAAGAAGACAAAATAAAAAAAGAAATACAGTTATTTGCAATGTCAGTTTGCCTTCTGCAACTTTGCTAAAATTACTTATTCTATTAGTTTTTTGATAAGTTATGTTAGATTCACTACATGGGCAATCATATTATCTGCAAATAAATGTGTTTTACTTATTCCTTTTAAATTTAGATGTATTTTTCCCTGGTTTTATTGTACTGACTAGAAAATCCAGGACAGAGTTAAGTAGAGATGATGATAATGGACACTCTTTCTTTGTTCTTAATCTTTAGGGTAAAGTGTGTTTTTATATACTTACACATGCCGCTGTTAGTTCCAGCACTCCTTGTCCCTTTGTGTAGATTTACAATTTGCTATCATTTATTTTTCTGTTTTTAACATTTCTTATAGTGCAGGTCTACTGCTTTAGGTATTGCAATGCATTTATTTGAAAAAACCTTAATTTTGCTTTCATTATTAAATGACTTTTGGGGGGCTGGGTGTAGAATTCTAAGTAAACAGTTGTTGATTTACTTTTCTCCTTTACTTTAAAGATATTGGCCCAATGTCTTCTCACTTCCATTGCATCTGATAAAAAATCTGTTGCGATCTGTATCATTGGTGTTCTTTATATAACATGGCTATTTTCTCTGCCTGCTCTTAAGATTTTCTTCTCATCTGCTTTTGAGGAATTTTAGTTCATGTACCTTGTGCTTGAGATTTGTTTAGCTTCTTAGGACTATAGTTTATGAAATTTCTCCAAATATGGACTTTTTTCAAATAAAATTTTCTGGTCACTCTTTCCCCTTTGCCCTTTTAGGGACTCCAATTTCACATGTATTTGGTCTTTAAAAACTATCCCACAGCTTAATTAAGCTGTTTTCACTTTTAAAATTTCTGTGTATTTTTATTTGGATAGTTTCTGTTGTTATATCTTCATGTCCACTAACCTTTGTTTTGCAATATTTCTTCTGCCGTGAGTCCCACCCAGTGTATTTTTCATCTAGACATTTCTTTATCAACGAGATGTGTGATGGGAAGGGACATCACTCATCAGGTGGATATTCAAGGTCCTAAAATATTTCTAAAGTAGGTATTTGGAGAATCTACTTTTTGTATATTTGCTGACCCTCTCCTATCTCAATTTTAATTTTTATCTACATTATACATATGGGCTTTAATAATCTAGGCAGATGATCAAGGTTATGTATCAGAATTAGCCTCAGTTTAACAGAACTCCCAAATAGCAATGTCTTAAGTATGTAAGGCTTACTCTGTCATAGTAAGAGCTATTTAGTGCTAGTCAGTCCTGTGCTTCTTGGGTAGTTTAGGTGTTATTTAAGACACTGGCCTCTTCTACCTTACTCCTTCTCTGTTTGTAGTCACAGTAAGCTCCAGCCACTCATGTTTGTATTCCAGGTAGTGGGAAGAAGAAAAAGGGAAAGACAGAAGGCATGATTGTTCAACGACTTCTTACAAATCATTGTTATACCGATACATTTATCTGAAAAGTGAATGAAAAGCAGGCCTTGTAGCTGAGCATACTAACACCCTCACTTAAGTTGGGGTTTCATTACCAACAATGGAAGATTAGTAGGCAAATTTTCATAGTTTCTAAGAATTATACACTTCCGTTTTCTTTCTTACCATAATTCTGCTCCTTAGCAGCAACTACTTTTTAACTCCTTTGGCTGTTTTACTTAAGATTTATTTTCACATTGAGATAGCAGCAATATTGTGCTGATAATTTACTATATCCTTATTTTAGATAGTTTCTATGTATATTACATTAGTAAATGAAGATTTTTACCTCTTCTAACCCTATATACATACTTCTCATTCTTTACTTCCTCCAGTCTTCCAAAGAAGTTGTTTGTACATTCAATACTTGATGTTTATATTGTTACGACCATGTTAGTATTATCCAAAGCTAAATCATATAGCATACTACAATTATATATTCTTTTCATTTTTTAAATTTAAATTTTCACTGAATTGTTTTTTTCATTGGTTTAGTTCCATATATCTGTCATCCTTACTAAGGGTTTAACTGTAGTGGTGCATATCTTGTGATCTTTGTCTTTGTTTTAGGGGTAGGGCTTTGGAATCCTGTTTCCTGTTTTTCTGATCTGGCACGGTTGTTTCCTGGTCCTGATACATGAGTCTTCCTAACCAATGTCTTCCTTTCCCTCACAACCTATCTCTTCATCATTGTAGGCACTTCCTCCACTCCCCACAGGTGCTGGATCTTCTTTTTTCTTGTTCCCATCCCATGTCTTCTTTCCTGTGTTTTTATCTTCTTATGGCAAGGCACATTCTCCAGCATCTTCCTAAGAAAGGGCATGCTGTTTCCTCTTTGGATACTTTTAGGATCTTCTGTTTATTCCTATTGTTTTGCTGTTTCATCATAATGTCTCTTTAGGTGAGTATTTTTTTTTAAGGTATTGAGCTAGACAGTCCATGAAGCAGTTCAATTTGAAAATTTTTATCATTCAGGTCTGGAGAAAGTTTTTTGAATTATTTTTCTGGTAATCCCTCATGTCTGTCTTTTTTCCAGAGCACTTCCTGTTTATGTTTGGTCTCCCAGACTGGCCACCTTCTCTCTCAATATCTTTTTCACTATGGGCTTATGCTCTGTTTTATGTATTTTATGATTTTTTCATATTTTTAAGAAGTAATAATAGTAAATACATATGTCCAAGTCATTTGTATTTAACTGGAATCCTCTGATCTCTTTTCAGATATTGTTATGGCAGTCAGGGAAGTTACTGTAGATGTCTATATGGTTTCTTTGAAATGAATATCAGATTTTCTTTTTTTGGTACGATTCTCCTATCTATCAAAAAATTTTCAGGATGCTTACTCAAAATAGAAGAGCCAGTCATTGAAAGTCAGGTAGGGATAGGTGAAACCCCCTTGGGCCCATTATTCATCCACTGTGTTGTAAGGTTTCCTCTTCTCAGAAACAACAGACTATAATGCTCCTCTTTCCCAGGTCAGGGTTGCTGCAATGAACAAACAAGGGCACATAAATGGTCATTATTAGGAAGATGTGCAGTAACCTATGAACACGAAAATCACAATTTCAGAAAGGAAATAAAGCTGCAATTAGAATGAAATGCTCATTTAGAACTTCTCCTTGCTGTTTTTGACCCAAGAAACGAAAATAAAGAAAGAGTCTGGTAAGACAGTAGCAAGATCATCTGGAAGGAAGGTCATGGCAAGGGAAGGAACGGAGGTCTTGCAGATGGAAGCAGGATCCACACTGTGATTTCAGGGCTTACTGGGCCATCTATAAATGTCCTTATTTGTCAAATGGGGACAATAATCCTTATTTACAGTGTTGCTATAAGGAGCAGACTTGCAGAGATAAAAATAAATGTATAGCTGGCATTTAGTAAATGGTAACAATGATCAGCGGTTAGGTTTCCTGGCTCCATAGCCAGCCTGTCTGGTTTTGGGCTATCCTGCCATTTATTAATCATGTGATTTGAGGACAAATTACTCAACCTCTTGGGGCCTGTTTCCTCATCTATAAGATGAGATCATAGCAGTAGCCATCTCATCGGGTGGTTGTGAATATTAAACGTGTTAGTTGATGGAAAATATCTAGAATGGAGCCCTGGCACATATCAATGCTCAATAAATGTTAGCTAATGTTGTTGTTATTAGCTGATAATAAGGCAACTATTTCAATCATCCATTAAGTCATCATTTGGAGTGCAAAAAAGCTGCAACTTTGTACTGCCTTAGCTTGTTTGGGTTGCTATAATAAGGTATCTTAAATTTATAAACAAGGAGGGTTTATTGCTCACAGTTGTGAAAGCTGGGAAGTCCAAGAGCGAAGTGCCAAGAGATTTGGTGTCTGTTGAGGGCCTGTTTCTGTTAGATGGAAACTTTTGTGTGTCCTCAAGTGGCAGAAAGAGTCATCAAGCTTCACCAGCCTGTATTATAAGGGACCCGATCCACCCATGAGGCCTAATCATCTCCCAAAGCCCACCTCTTAGTACCATCACTTTGGGGGTTGGATTTAAACACATGTATTTGGGGAGGACACAAACACTGAGACCACAGCATGTGTTAAAGTAAATTCACACACAGTGAATAAATAGAGAGAAATAGGATTGCTTGTTCTGACACCAGGTGGCTCACTGTCTAGAAGGCCTCCACTCCGTTGTTGCTGGTCCCACAGGTCCATAAGCCAGGGCTAGGGCAAGAATATTTGAAAGCATTCTGATGTCAGGGCCCTGGGCCAAGTCCTGATTCTAATCCTAAGAGTAAAGCCTTAAATTGGGAAATAACAAGGGAAGAAGGGTGAATTATCTCCCAGGCAGCCTTCCACGTGTCATGGGCCTCCCCAAATAGCTTCACACACTGTGGCCTTTCCAATTGATGTAAAAACTCAGAACTTACAGTACTTATTGAACTTTGCCCTTCTGACTTGAAATAGTCCAATACCAGCTGCCTACGCCAACCTGTTATTAGATTGACTAGACAGAACTGCTAAGCTGCTCAGAAGCCTGACTTTACCCCAGCTTGCTACCAACTCTAAACTGCCTGCATCTTGGAATAGCTAGCTTCATATTCTAGCATGATTCTCAATAATAGGACAGCAGCAAAGCCCAGCATTTGATGAGTATCTGCTGAATGAATAACTTATCAGTGGGGGAGGAGTATTACAAGTACATCGGTGTTCATGTCGTATCACAAGATATGAATACAATATCTAGCTTATCGTTTTGAAAGCACTATACAATGCATCCTCCCTTTCTCTAGACTCAGGGTACTTACATTGCAGTAGTTTACTGCTTGTATGTCTTCTAACATTCTGAGAACCTCTCAAAAATGGGGGACTTCTTTTTGTCACATGTAATATTTGAGGGATGAGTGAATGAATGGGTTTTATCCATTCAACAAATATTTGCTGAGCTCCAAGCGACGCTCTGGAGATACAGCAGTGCTCGGTAGAGGTGCAGTCTGTGATCTCATGGAACTTACATTTTGGAGGAGAAGACAGTGCACAAATGACTAAACGAACAAGGTAATTTCACATGGTGAGTAAGATAAAACCCTTATAAATCCTATCAGTGTAAATGTCTCTGGCATTTTCTTATAAGGAAAATGTAGTGCGTAATTTGGCTCTAAATTTCTTCTCTGTACAACAGATCTCTGCAGAGGGAAGAAGGGTAGACTGCAAAGATATATCCAAATTACTAACTGAAATGATCTAGTCCTCCAAGATGAGACAAACAGCAGCATGGCTTAAGTGCTTTAGCTTGGCCTGCAATTTGCTAATAAGAGACTGGAGGTGACATGCCATAAAACTACATAGGATTTTAACCAAGAGGTTTACAGAAGGTTCACAGCAAATTTGTCCCCTATAATTGGAAGTTTAAAGGTACAAATCTCAGATCATTTGAATAAAAAGGCTCCCCACTCCTTCCACCTTTTCTCTCTTCTTAAAACTGACAGAAAATATCCCTGCTATATTTCCATAACTCCCAGTGAATAAAGAGCTGAGAACCAGTGACAACTAAGTCCTTACTGTAGGTACCCACTGCACTTTTAAAGCATGTATATATGAGAAAATTTTTTCTTAAAAATATGATAAAAGTATTCTGGAAATACTGTTCTACATTCCTAAATGATAAAAGAAAAACACACTTAATTAGCCTAGGCCAAATTACACCCTTTGATACACATAGATAACTCCCACTGAGATAATTATACAAAAGGGAAGGCCGTATTTGGCTCTCAGAATAATGTGTGTTTTTCCAAGGGCAGAGGCCAATCTTCAACATGTACACATGTGTTCTGCTGCCATACAGCATATTTGTGTGTATGTGTGGTATTTGCGTGTCGCTTTCTACTCCCAAAGAGAGAAAGGCTTTGAGAACTGAGCTGGGAACTAGGAATTGAGTGAACAGAAGTGAGGGGTAAGGGGATGAAATATTTACTTTTCTCCTTGTTGAGTGATCTCTACCTGGGGCTTTCAGGAGAATTTGTATTTTGTAAGTTCTGCAGTGGTGATGGAGCTTCCGATCTTCTGTGATGAGTTAATAGTCTGCAGATGATCTGGAAATGGGAAAGTAGAAAATGGGCTGTGGAATCGCAGTGCTATCAGCCAGTACTTCTCTTCACCAGCAGGGCTCGGTTTTCTTTCTGATTAGTACTCTCTGGACAGCCAAGCTGAGGAGGGGGTGAAAGAAAGACAGGAAATGTTACTACTTTTTCTCCATAGCCATATTCCTCATGTTTCAAATTAAGCTTCAGAATCCGAGAGTGCAAAGCATTGACATTTGGTGGGTAGGGCTATACCTTCAGATTTGGAATTCAGTCAAATTCCATAAAATAATCAAAATAAATTACACATTCGTACTAGGCATCCGTGAAGATAGGGAGGCTAAAGTTATTCCAAAGCAATCACTCTTCAGAAAACAGCTATTATACAATTTCTACTCTTGATCCTAATGTTTCACTTAGATTTATGTATAATGTTATCAGAACACATTAATCCAAGCAAGATCCTGCCCAAGATTTCAGTTATTCAGTCTCCATGTATCTTTACACATGCATTTATAAAGCTGGAGGCAGTGCCTACAAGCAAATAGATCGCCACAAGCACGTGATGCTCCATTCCACATGGGTTAATTTCTAGGAGGCGCCCAGGCCATCGGTTTCACAGCTTAGCTATTCACCGTCAGACGGGGTGTCTGTTTGCCCCTTCCACTTCAGTTCGCAGGCTAGTGCCAGACTGGCATCTTGTCTTGTGACTTGATAACAGGTTCCGTTAATAGCCCTTCCAGTGGTACTGACATCCAGTCCCTCTCAGCTGGGGGCATCTGGCAATTAGCGCCAGCCTGAAGAACAGCAAGGGTTGTGGATCCAGTGCCAGGTCATACATAGAGGCTGACTGTGAATACACACAGTGTATGCGCAAAGACATGCAAAAGAGGACCTTTGAAATAAAACAAGATGAGAAAGGATACTGGGTAGGGTCTTTCTTCATATCTGCCATCCCCACTTTGTCAACTCTGGGGTGAAACAAAATCGTCATTGTTTCATGAGGTTGGGACGATGCCTACTTCTGCGTTCTATTTATCCCTCAGCACATTGCTAGCTCTCAATGATTATCATTATCATTATTAATGATGGTAATAACTGACAACATGGTAAATAACTTGAAAAGAGCTAGTTTCCTGAAGAAAAAAAATAAGTCACTGTAATAATGAGTCTTTTACACGGGAATAACTAGGGCGTTTGTGTCTCGGTATTTTAAATTATGCCTTTGTTTGCTGAGGCTGGAGGGCACAGGGTGCGATTTAACACTGCAATAAATGAACAATTGAATTAGCATTAGGAAAAGGGTATATGTTAATCAAAACCAGCCACTTGGACTTTGGGTCCTTAATTATATGTGGATTTTTTATTTTGTTTCTTCCTCTCTAATATCCCTTATTTCTAGATTTGCAGAGCTTGTCTTACCCATAAGAGGAGGAAAATGTTGCTTATGGGTGCTGAGGCTTTAGGCCATGACACATAAAAGAGCTCCTTTTGAAGGCAATACCCTTCAACAAAGCTAAGGCTGGAAATGCAAATATAATAAAAGAAGGACTGAGAAGGGGCTGGAAGCTTCTGACCCAGCTAGCTTCTCTCTCAGATTTTTTTCCCCAGTCACTAATCAGAGAGAAGACAGACCTGGCTCATCAGTCTCTGAGAAGTTGAAATTTAATTTATTTTTTTCCAGAAAACTTGCCCCCCAAAAAGATACTACTCAATATTTTTATTATGAAAAAAAATGTGTGTATTTTCTTCTATTTGTGTCTTGAAACACTTACCTGCTAGATAAACATACTTACTTTGGTAAGTAATTTCCATTAAACTGGGATTAGAAAAAAAAAATTTCCTGCATAAGGAGAAAATTGCTCAAGGTTTTTTTTGTTTTTTGTTTTTTCTTCTAAACCACTTCTCTTCCAGTGACTTCCAATGATATCCAACACAGGAATAAAAACTCAACTATGATCTATGGAACTTGACATGTATTTCTTTTTGAAGTGCTTTGGCATGAATATATTTGTGCAAGTGAACTCATTTGTTGTAAAAGATGGCAGAGTAGATTTTACCTAGAAAATCTCTTGGAATTCTAAATATGTATTCTCTAGGGTATGCATTCATTTTTTGGAATTCAGTAGAAAAAGCTGGGAATTCATTTCAGCTAAAAAAACCTCCTTCCCTGAAATATCAGCTCAGTAGACAAAGTGTCAACTGGTGAAAGTAATAATAAAGATGATAATATCTCCTTGAAAAACAGATTGAACAACATTTCATACATTTTTCGCCTTGCAGAGCCCCAGGGTCTGGCTTGCTACACGTTCAGATTATGAATTTACATTGCTCCCCAGTGCCTCATTTCCTTAGGTGCCTTTTCTTAAGGCCCTAAAAGCAATTTACATGTATTTGTAGAATCTTCGTTCCATCCCGTTTGCAAACTTTGTCACTGATTCCCCGTCTTTATCTATATCTATACAATGGGAATATAATTCCTTTATCTATACAATGGGAAAATTTCCTGTCCTGAACTTTAAGGTTGAGTTCTGTCTTTGTTCATGTATGCTTGGATTCTTCTTAGAGCTACTAAGTATGATTCCTGAGTCGAGTACAGACAGGTTATTTTTCTAGATCTCCTGCCTCGTTCTGGTTAAGCTGGCAACTTCTGCACAACTACTGCCTCCAACCACTTCTGCAGCACTCCAAAGAGACCAAGAGTATCCATCTGTCTGTGTGAGGGACTTGCTCCCACCATATGTTTCCCTGTGCTGTGTGAATACCCTGTTGAAGCATTCCTTGTATACTTGTATTCGTTTCTTGGGCTGGTATAAAAAAATAACACAAAATGGGTGTCTTAAAACAACAGAATTTTTGGCATACAGTTCTGGAGGGCAGAAGTCTAAAATTAAGATGTGAGCAATGTTGGTTCCCACTGGAGGTTCTGAGGGGGAATCTGATCCTTATCTCTGTCCTAGCTCCTGATAATTGCTGGCAATCCTTGGCATTGCCTGGCTTGTGGCAGTATGTGTTAGTCAGCTTTCTGTTACTGTAGAAAATACCTGAGCTACTCAACTTATAAAGAGAAATGTCTTATTTTGGCTTATAGTTTTAGAGGTTTCAGTCCATGGTTGGTTGGTCCCATAGTTTTGGGGCTGTGGTGAAGCAGTGCATCATGGCAGGCACACAGTTAGAGAAAACTGACAAATGCAAGTGAGAAGAAGCAGAGGGGCTGGGATCCTGATATCCCCTTCAAAGATACACCCCCAATTATAAAACTTCCTCCTATAAGGCTCTACCTCTTAAAGGTCCCAATACTTTCCAAAAGTACCATGGATTTGGGGGGATATCTCAGACTTAAACTATAGCACAGCATGACTCCAATATCCATCTACTAATTCACACAGTATCCTTCTCTGTGTATGTCTGTGTTTCTTATTCTTTTCACCTATAAGGACATTGGTCATAATGGATTAGATTATATTTTACCCTAATCCACTCTGACCTCATCCTAACTTGATTAGATCTGTGAAGATCCTATTTCCAAATAAGGTTACATCCATAGGTACTGAAAGTCAAGACTTCAGTTTATCTTTTTGGTTGAGGGGACACAATTCAACCCATACCAGTACAATAATCCTTCTTTTTTTTCCGGTACCAGGGATCGAACTCAGGACCTTGCGCTTGCTGGGCAGACGCTGTGCCACTGAGCTAAATCCCCAGCCCCAATCCTCCTTTATATGATCACCTTTCGCTGTTTCATTGTGAGCTCTCTGAGGACAATTTCTGCACTGGCTGTATCCCAGCATCTAGTAGATTATGGTGCTCAGTAAATAATGATTCCTTAATGAATAGGGAAACTGCATAATCATAAGTAGTGGGGTAGAGTTAGAAGAAATGCTGGTACTTGATAGAAGAGGGCCTCCTAACTTTGACTTATGCATCTATCCCTGTAGAATGTTGACTAGAGTGGCTACAAACACGACAGTTTCACTTGGCAAAACAAGTTTCAATATTTCAACAACCCTCACAGGAATGGTAGGAATATCCAAAGAAAGGCTGCACAGGATAACCAAAGCGCCACATTGCTTTGCTTTTAACTCAGAATTCATATAAAATGGGCAATGAGAGTAGTTCAGAAAATTGAACGCTCAGAGATGCCTCTGCCTGATGGCATTGAAGGATTAACTGCGAGGAGCCAAGCCCTCGATGGGGTGGTATCTCCCACAGTCCTAATCACATGTCACAGGCTTGGACACATGTCCTCGGTGCTACCATCGCTATCCTCATTTACAGCAAGTACCTTCTCTGTCAGAGCTGGGCCACCAACTCTCTTTTTTTTCCTCCTTTTCCTCCTCACTCCCTCATTCCTCCCTGGGGTTTTGTTTTTCAGTTTTATTTTTTAATTTCCTCTGAACTACAGCCTTTTCTTATTGAACATCAAGCCTCACTGGCTTTTTTATCTTGGGGGAAAGGAATAGCTTCTCACAGCAGAAGAGCTCCATTATTGGCCCTTAATAAAGGGGATAGTAAAGGAATTTGGAAAATCCTCTCAGTATAAATGCCTGGCTTGTAGAACTATTGTTTTGCTGCATAATCCTATTTTGCATGTCAAACTACCAGCCTCATCCTATTTCTGTGTTACATCTACAGCAATTTCAACTTTTAATCTCCCCCTAGGCAGATGGACACCTTGGGTCTACTTGTACAAAAACAAACAGGAAAAGCTGATTAAGTGTTTTCAAAATACCACTTCCAATATACTAAGTAATTACAAGTTACTCAGTGACAAGTGCCAAAGAGATTGTGATGAGGCAGCAAGGGTGCCGTGGTGGGAGGTTTACAGAGGGCTTTTCTGTCCACCAAACAGCTTGGAAAGGGACTGAGGTGGGAGGAGCCCCATGGCAACCATCTTATTCTCTCTATCAGGGCATAGATCATAGTTTACCAGTGCTTTGGCCAGTCCATGGTTTAACTGTATTCTGCAGTTTCTTACACTTTTTTTCTTTTTTTTTTTTTTTGTTTTTCTCCGGTACCGGGAACCGAACTCACGACCTTGCGCTTGCCAGACAGGCGCTTTTGCCGCTGAGCTAAATCCCCAGCCCCTACTTTTTTTCTTATAGACAGCATTTTCTAGGTGATTTCATCTTAAGTTAAACTTATGATACTTTCAGATTGAGCCAGATTATTTGACCCGCTTGAGCCAGTGACTTTTTTTTAAGTTTGAAAAACGTCATTTTCATGGAATCTGAAAGAGTGAGGCAGAAGAATCAGAATTCTTTTTTTTTTTTTTTGGTGATCTATTGTTAGGGCTCAGAATATGATACCCCAAAATACAGGTGCTTTGGCATGGAGAACAGCTTTGAGCTGCTGGAGCTAGAAAGGCCCCAGAAGTAAAAAGATCTTTGCCTTCTGTTTCCTATATCCCGCCCTTCTTCTCACTCTCAACTGGTCTTAGAAACCAGAATCCTTCCCCGCAAAGCAAGCTGTAAACCATGGAAAAGTCACTCTCTAACCTGCTCCCTTCTCTCCATGTGACAGCTGTCCTGCCCATAGCCAAGGGGAACAGATGTCTTACGGAGACATAAAAAGAATCCAAACAGCCAGGCATGGCGGTGCACACCTGGAATCCCAACACTCTGGGAGGACGTAGGTGAAGGGTCACAGATTTGAGCCTCTTAAATGACTGAGCAAGTTAATGACTTAGTGAGACCCTGTCTCAGAATAAAAAATAAATGTAAATAAAGGGTTGGGTGTGAAGGCCCTAGGTTCAATCTCCAGTGCTGCTAAAAAAGAAAAAGAAAAGAATTCAAACCTAGGGTCTCGCTGAGTCCTCCAGTTTATTGCCGTACCCTTTTCATCCAAGCGTGTTCTGCACAAGTAGCACATCTTGCATCAGACTTGGCATAAAACACAGTTTTCCCTGGGTCTTTAGATTTTTTTGGCTGAAGGCTCCCACATCACCTCAAATTTTGCTAAATAAGTTTGTTAAATTTTTCTCTTGTTAATCCATCTTTTGTTAAGAAGATGTCGGCCATGACCCTAGCATGACAGGTGCATGTTAGATCAGCCGGGGAGATGTAAAAGGACAGGGGCACATCCACCTGTAGGAGTTTGTTACTACTTATGGCTTGATTTCTGGGAGAGTATTGGTCAGGCACTGACTTCAGAAGGGTTCCTTTTGGAATTCTGCAGTCACATTGTGTCCGTGCTGCTTCTGTTCACGGTGTTGGTGCTGGCTGTGTTTGGGAGACATTCTGTGTTGGTCCTCCTCGCCTCTCCTCTCAGCCCTGGTGTCACATGTTTGACCAGCCTGAGCCTGTCTGGCACTATCAGACACCCAGGGACCACCGTGTTATGGCAAGACCTATAAGATCATCCCACCCAGGGTCAGGATGTCCAAGCAAACGCTGATACTGTGTGTTTTGTTGTAGCAGAAAGGTGTGGAGCCAGCAGTGAGGGCCCAGGTTAGGATATTTCTCTTTATGAGAAATTAAACCATCTAATGGAGATGTCTGCTGTCTTTATGGTATTTGGTCAGCTCATGCTTCTTTTTTCATTTTGCCCATGAGTGATACAATTAAGAATAAGATCACAAACTTCTTTCTTAAAATGCTACAGTCTGTCTTGACCCATATTCTGAAAAATTAGCTGTGCAATTTCACTTGGGTGAATTTGCTTGGTGTGGCCTGTGAGAGCTTGAAGTCATGGCCACTGGGACTTAAGATTTACTATTAATGGGTAAGTAGGAACCAGACCAACAGGAGTGAGGGAAAAGGAATTACCTAGCAGAGGCTTCCAGGTGCTAAAGAATGTGTGGACTTTCTAAAGCACTCGCTCACTCATTCATTCATTCATTCATTATTTTCTTTTATTTATTAGTTTAAAAGACATTTATTGCACACCCCTGAGAGGGGTAGACTGCATTGGTACTCACTCACAGTAGGCACACCTCAAATATTTGCCAAATGAGTAAGTAAGAAAATGATTTATCGAAGAAACATCATTAATTGCCTTGACTTACCCTTTATTTCTTGTCCGGTCACTTCTGCCATGAATGTGGACCAAAGTCTCTAGTTTTTTGATCTTTCATCGATACTTTCTTCCTGTCTACCTGCTAGAATGGACATCATTTCTGTCTCATTGCTAAGTTCTCTCCACATTATGCTCTGAATGATCGACCCCAACATTCTCCCACACATCAATCCACATCATTGCTACTTAGTAGGTAGAAAAATTCGGGTTAACTTCCAAGTTGTTTATAAATGGATTGGACTCTAGTTTTTGATTTCTATTTTACTTTTCTATACATTTCCCTTTTGGTTTTTGCCTAGTTCTGATCTTTTTTTTCCCTAGCTCCCAATTTTATCTTCATAGACAGATCAAGATTGAGAACAAGAGCTACTAGAAAATGCTCTTTTAGAAAAAAAAATTTAGACAAGGACAACCCTATTTACTAAAGGCATTGCTCTTTTTCTTAATTCTAATTTGTGCTATGTATTCGCTGATCTGATAAAAGGACACAAATAAAGCTAATTCTATTATTTTTAGGATGAGACTTCACCCCTTGGCTTTGGTCTCTTTCTTCTGGATGTCTTGTGAGGGCCGGGCATATAGTAGGCTCTTCGTAAATGCTTATTTATTGACTAGGGAAAAAGCAGAGGCTTTTGAAACTAAGAAACAGAAACAGAAATTAAATAGATTGAAATGGAAATGAAGAAGGTTAAAAGTGGAAAAGAGGTTTCAGGGTTCTTTGTAGATCTTTTATCCCATTTTTGCCTTTTCCCCATCAGTACTGATAATTGAAAGTTGACTGCATTTTAATCTCAAATCTACTAATTGACAGGCAGTTTATTTTTTGTGAAAAATAGTGGTGTTTGACTACTTTTCAATTTGATGTATTCAATTCATTTTTAAACTTTTGTAAGCTTGTCCTGGACTTTGGAATGACTCAGGTAGATTACCCTTCTAAAACCCACTGAAGACTTCATAGTAAAACTTAGCATAACAATAACAAAAAATTCTCAATTTAGGGAAACCCAAGTTTTCCAGAGAGATGGGGTTTATGGAATGAAAATGACTGTTCCACCCATATTTTAAAGTCATGGTGAGGGCAGAGATGCACACACTAGTGCCTCGGGCAGTTCTCCTCAGTGAACTGTCGTTTACAAACCTTCCCTTACGTGCATTAGTTGGGATTTCTGTTTCACAAGCTTACCCATTTCATACCCTTCTCTTACTTTCACACCATCAAAAGGGTGTGACCCATCCAAGATTTCTTTCCCTACTTAAGTTTCCCAGACATCTCTCCCTTTTTCAGTGCCTAAGAACTGCTCAGGTTCTTTTTTTTGGAGATAGATCTTTCTTTTAGGTTTTTCTTTTTCTTCTTCTCCGGTTTAGGCATTCGTTGGTATAGTTCCTTGTCAGTCAAAATTCGTTACTCGTCAGTAAAAAATGTTGCCACCTGAGGTTTCTTTCTAGCTCTTGCAACATTTTCTGAGAACAACTGGCTGCTTTCCATGTTTGGAGAATATTGTTTTTAATGAATGTGCCCTTCACCCTGACCTGTTCTGTAAAAAAATGTAATTTTCTTTTACTTTCTCTCATTTTTATGCTGGGTCTTGAACCCAATATTTTTATATTTGAAAACTTTTAAAATGTTTTCTAGCACCCCAGCCAACTCATATTGATAGTTTTTGCTTGGGTTGTCCATTATTTTTAGCATAAAGCTAGCACTACAAGGTGTAATCAGTCAGCTAAGAGACGGCCAGCTCGTGGATTTTTAACCATGTAAGCAGTGAGTTTAATTCAGGTTGCATGTCCTAATGCAATATACTCACTCTTATTGCTTAGAAGTCTGAAATTTGCATACTGGGTAGCAGTTGTAACTTGTAAATAGCTGAAAATGATGCAAGGTATAGAGGGAACTGATCAGGGGAGAGGTGGAAAAAAAAACCACAGCAGGCTCCCAATGACCCTTAAATATGAAAATGGGGATTGGGGGTGTAGCTCAGTGGTGCAGCACTTACTTTGCATGCAGGAAGACCTGGGTTTGATTCCCAGCACCTAGGGTGAAGGGGCACTGTAGATTTTAACACACATTCCACTTCTTTAATTTAGCTGCTAGTGATCACTGAACCATATCTTAACCAGACTTTTTCCCCAAATATCCCAGGGAAGTCCAAGGGCTCCTCTTTCCCCTCCCCTTGCATAACTCAGAGAAAGAAAAGAAAACTATTAGACATACAGGTTTTCTTGATCTCCTGAGATGTGGGTGCCTTCATTTCTCTACTTTCACTTCTCAAAATGTTATGAAAATTGTGTGCATTTAAAAATGGATCTCTATGTTGAGGTGGAAACAAGAAAGTCAGTGTCTTGGTTACTTTTCTCTTGTTGCTGAGACAAAATACCCAACGCCCAAAAGGAAGGAAGGAAAGGTTTATTTAGCTTACAGTTTGTGGAGGTTTCAGTCCATACTTGGCTGGCTCAGAGGCAGAAGATAGCAAAGCAACAAGAGCAAAGAGGGAATGGCAGCTGAACGGCAAAGCAGCCAGAGCAAAAAGGAGAAGAATGGCGGCAAGCAGCTTGTTTCCCTGCCTTACTTTGTAAACAGGCTACCCCCACCTAAGGGGCGTGTAGCTCTCACATAATCTCCATGCCCTCCTCTTCCACAGGCTCAGGATGTATACAAAGTAAGCACCCTGGCTTCCTGCTGAGTCACTTAGCCAAACCTCTAGACTCCCCAAGTTGACACAATGTATCAACCATAACAGTTAGTAAGCAGCCTCTGCCTAAAATGTCATTGAGAACATTAGCCTCAGGCGCCTGTGTCTACTTCAACAGTCCCTTGCTGGTCCTAACCACTTCACCTCCCTGCTCCAACTGGTCCAAACTGAATGCAAGGTCAGCTCAGAGGACAAAGGCTAGTGATAGTATTGCACACCTCAGAGAGGCCAAGTTGCTCCTCCTCACACCATTGTGATTTCCCCTGAGGGTTCTTAGTGGGAGTTTACCATAATTAAAAGACAGTGTTGCAAACCAATGAATATCAAATATCAGGACTGACGGACCAGCTGTCATCCAAGTCCAGACCCCAGTGACTAACTTTAGAGTCCTCCTTTCCTGAGATTTAACCTGTGCATCTCTCCTTAACCTCTTAGAACCACAAGCATTTAACAGACTTTCAATACCATTCAAAACCTAGTATCTCTGAGCAAAAATATATTGAAAAGCTAAGATTTCTCTCCTTTCTTTCTTTCTTTCTTTCTTTCTTTCTTTCTTTCTTTCTTTCTTTCCTTCCTTCCTTCCTTCCTTCCTTCCTTCCTTCCTTCCTTCCTTCCGTCCTTCCTCCTTTCCTTCCTTCTTTCTTCCTTCCTTCCTTCCTTCTTCTTCTTTGTGGTGCAGGGCCCCCCACATGCTAGACAAGTGCTCTATCACTGAGCTACACCCCTGGCCCTAAAATTTGCCTTTTTAAAAATAGTAAAATAGTTCCTTTAGATTGAGTTGTAAGAAAGACTGACTTTGCAGAAATCCCGAGACACCTTGGGAGGACAAAGGATAATAAATAGGACATCCTGGGGGGTGACCCCTTGCAGGTCAGAGTGGCTCCACATTCCAGATAAACCCCAGGGTGTGAGAAGTGGGGCTGAGCAAACAAGGACTCTGCGCCCGCCAGAGTGACAGTCAGGGCGAGCAAGTTTGAATACTTTAGATAAAATTCTGCATTCGTCACACTGCATCTTTGTAGGGAGAGACATTTCACTGTTTCTTTTAATGAACACTCTAAAGTGATTTATGACAATTCAGAGAAACACTCGTCTGGAATGGTGTTCTTTTCAGATTAATGATGATGGCAAAAAATAGTGTGCCCACATCTGCTGAGAATTAAAGGTTGTTGGAAAATGTTTCTCATAAATTGTTAATGAGGAATTCACAAAATTGTTCCTTCAACCTCCTCTTCAGCCTCCTCCCCTTTTAAGCATAAAACAAACCAACACGACTGCGCAGGTCGCTCGGTAATACAGCACGTGCCTTGCATGTGGGAAACCCTGGGTTCCATCCCTTGCACCACCACCATAAAAATGAAAACTCAGACCAACAGACGCATACATACACACAGAAAAAAGACTAGAAAGAGATGCATTTAAATATGCACAATGCAAATCTAAAATGGTGGGATCCTAATCTCTCCTTTGTACTGATACGAATTCTGCATTTTCTATAAGGTGCATACAATAAAATTATTTAGAAATAAACATCTTTATTTGCCTTTCAACAGTGCATCTGTTTTTGAAGTCATTAAGCGAAAGAAAACCTCCCAGATGCCCAGGAAATGAAGTGGAGACCAGAAGCCTGGCCAGTGGAGAGCCTCTGTCTTTCTCAAGTGCCCTGGAGCACAGAATGGCCATGACAGCTCGCTGCGGTTCAGATAGCAAACCAAAGAGAGAGGGAGAGAGGCTTTTATTTGAATTGTCAGCCTTAGCCTTGAGATACAGTGCAAATGGTTTTAACAGCCAAATCACATCTTTGTGAACAATGTCACAAAGATAGAAAAGGAGCATTATATATATATTTTTTCTTTTTTTTTTTTTTTATCTCACAGATGTCCTGAATAAAGTACACTTGGTTCCAATTTCATCTTGATAGCACATCACAGATCACAGTGACAGCCTTCCTGGAAAAATCGCTGATCCTGGGTGTAGCTGGTTTTTTTCCACTCTGGGTGGAGAAGCTCTGCATTTTCATTAGCAGACACTCAGCACAGAACAATTACTATTACTTACTGTTTTAAAAGTCTTCCTGGTTTTGACGGATTTCTTAGGTACCAGAATGTCCTGGGCCTCTAGAGAATGCAGATGGGACGTGAGCGTTAGGAAGGATCCTATCTAACTAAACACACCACGGTATCACCTACCATCTGCCACAGCATATGTTTAAAAGACACGATTTACAAACTAAGTAGACAGTAAAACTCAGGTTTCCTTGGCTCACACGATCTCCATTATAAAATCTCAGCTGTAGTTTCAAAGGCCTCAGGAATCAAAACAATATTGACCTTCTGCAGGTTTCTGGCACTGGAAAAGTTCATTCATGAAAAGGTCTAAATGACCCGGAAGATGAATCACAGCGTGTGAGTTGAAGACCCCATATAATCTTGGGTTGATCCTGGGGTTTGTGGGACTAAGAGCTGTCTGGTTTGGGGATTTACTTAAAATAAAGCCAAGAGGAAAAAAAGTACAAGGAAGTCAGAGGCAGGGACACTCCTGAGGGGAGCACTGCATCAACAAGCTCTAGACAGCAGACGAGCCTGTAGAGAGGAGAAAAATGAGCACAGTCCCTGTGGAGCCATGAGTCAGCATGTATTCTTCCTTCGTGCCTTTGGCAGAGGCGGAGGAGGAGGAGAAAAGCAGAGCAGAGGAAGAGGAGGAGGTAACTTCGTGCACCTCTCCAGCTTGCGTGGGAGCGGTGGAACACAGAAATAGTATTCTGTGGCCCTGTGGCTACACTGCCTAGCGTGGTGTCACGTGAGACAGCAACACTGGACGCCGAGGGTCAGGGTGACACCCCTCTCCATGTTGTATGCATATTAAGCAATGGGCACACCGCACCTTCCTTTGACTGGGGGCTTTTTAATTCTCACATTGGCGCTTAAACCCCCGCAAGAATCCACATGTGTGAGCCATCCTTCAAGAGTTTCACCCATAGCAATGAAAATTAGTCAGGTGAGTGGTGTTCTGTATAATATCACCCTGGACCCAGATGGGACAGGATCATACCTATCTAAAGTGGCCACACGAATCTTTGTGAGTGTCTCAATCGTGTTGCCCTTATCCTGTTTTATTTACCTTCAAAATATATGCAGAACGCAACCATGCTGTATCAGCCACACGGCTGACTATCATCTTGGTCTGAGGAGGGTAGCCACCCTTTCCTGCCCGCGGTAATACTGTAGCCTGCTAACTGGTCTCCCTTTCTCTGCTTTTGTCTCTCAGCCCACCCCAGCTACTCTCATCCAAGCAGCCAGAGTGACGCTTTGGAAACCTTGATCCAAACATCGCTATGCTGCTCCATGGTTCTTACTAGGGGAAAAGCCAGAGTTATTGGAGGATTCAGCAACCCCAGTACAACCTTAACCTCATCCACTGATCTCTCCCCACTTGCCCTGTGCTCCACGTACATGCCAGGCGTGCCTTCGCCACAGGCTCTTTGCACTTGAAGTCCTCTCTGCTTGGAAAGTCCTAGTATTGCCTTCCCTCAAGTCTTTGCTTAAGTATGTTCTTCCCAGTGGGAGCAACCCTAATTCCTTATAGAGCTACACCCTTGTTCCACCTGCCCTGGCACACCTTCACCTGATTTTTCTCTACAGTGCACGGCAGTTACTACCCGAAGCATATATAACCTATTTATTTTGCTTATTGTCCATGCCCCCATGCATAACCCAGAAGCTTCAATGAAGGTAAGGGTGTTTGATCTGTTTTGTTTGCAATTGTAGTACCTAGAATTATGACCCTCATATAATAGGTGTCTAGAAGTGTGACTTGAATTTGCCAAATTTTTCTACAAGTCCTATGGGGAGTTTTCTTATGTACTGTTTTATTCATTGGAAAGGTCATGTCTGATTGGAACAAGAAAAACATTTGTAAAATCCTATACACACCCTCCGGAGGCTGCTCGGCTGTTTACGTATGAAACAGGCCATACAAGCGGCAGCCAAGTGTCTCATGGATTGAGATTCACACAAAGAGAAGCTTCAGGTCTTTACTGTTCCTTTTCAAATGAGAAGTGTCACCTCTTGGTTGAGGAAAGGATGCGTCTTATCATTACCTAGGTTTTGGCTGGTGCGATGAAAGTGTTGTTTCCTCCCAATGGTTCTTTCTGACAAACCACTTTTGAATATTCTGAATTATTTTATTGACTGATTGGAGACAGTGTCTCATTATGCTGCCCAGGCTGATCTCAAACTCCTGGGCTGAAGCCATCCTTCTGCTTCACCCTTCTGAGTAGCTGGGATGATAGCTACATGCCCCAGCGCCCAGCTTGCACACTCTAAGTTACTTTAGATGCAGAGCTGGGGCGTTCTGGAGCATGCCTGCAGACCCAGCTACTGGGAAGGCTGAGGCAGGAGGCTCCTTGAGCCTAGCAGTTTGGGGCCAGCCTGGATAACACAGCAAGACCTGATCTCAAAAAAAAAGTTTTGTTTTGTTTTAAATAAACACAAAAGACAGATCTGACATTAGCCAGGTCTCTTTGAGCCCATGTGTATCCTTGTTTATTTTTCATGAGGTTTATTTCATTAGAAATGTGGATAGACATAAATGATGAAAGCTTATTGGATTATTGTTGTTTGTGTAGTTGAAAATAGGTGTGGGAGGACAATAACTTTAGAGGCCTTTCAAGGTTATTACCGCATGCTTTCTCTGATCTTATTTACATATATCAGTTCCATTGGCTAAAAATCCATAACTATTCTCTTGCCTTCTCTTTGTGAATTGATATTGCTATTGAAAATAACATCCTTGAACACAGAGCAAGGTAATACTCATTTTTAAAAAGAAGCTATCTTATTATGTTTACCTGGCTGTTAAGTGTATTTCTTATTTAGCTTAGAAGTGCTATAGAGGGGTAAAACATTGTATCTTACATAATGATTGTAATTTAAACATGGAAACTACTAGGTATCTTTTTTTCTTGGTTTTGCCGGCTGTGTGATTTTTTGACTCCATCTGTAAACATATAAAATGAATAACAATAAATGAATTACAGAGGTATAATTCCATTGAGAGCTCTGGAAACAGCTTTTTAGCCTCCAGAGCCAAGCTCTTACAGTCTGTAACAGATCAGAATTGCAAGGCAGAGTTATAGCCCTGTTACTCAAGATTTGCTTGTTGTTAATTTTATGGAGGACATAAAAGCTAATGTAAAGCATCTGTCGCATCCTTGACCCCTTTAAGAAACCTGTATCCATGGCAGCTGAGAGCAGGTAGCAGGAGGCCTTGAATTCACACAAAGTATTCCAAGAAAAAGAAATGCCTTGTTCCTTGAAGATCTCTTTGGTACTACATCCATGTAGTGATAAGCTTGGGGTAAATTTCAGCCTGTTAAATCACCATGAGTTAACTGGCCTCATACTCTTGGCAGGCCTTATACTCAGGAGCTGGGGTTACAGTAGTGAATAAGTCAAATAAGAATCCTTGCTGCCCTCAGGGAGCTTACTTATAGAGGGATATGAAGTATGTGGCATACGGCAACCCATTTTAGACAAAACTGGTTACAGAATGGTGCCGTAAGGGCAGGTACAGGGCTCTCAGGATCCAGGATGGGGGCTGCTCTTTTAGACACAATTTACAACTTTAGACTTGACTGATAAGATGAAATTTGAGCAGAGACCCAGGGGACATATGGGAGCAGATCTCTAGGGGAGAAGAGACTCCTAAACACAAAGGGCAGCCTGTGCAAAGGTCCTGAGGCAGGTTAGGCGGAGGGAGCAACAATACATTGTCAAGTGGGTGGGAATGGGAATGATACGTTATGAGGTCCCCTATTAGTCAATTTTCCCATTTTAGTGACACAATACTTGACACCCACACTTTAAAGGAGAGGTTTTATTTGACTCATGGTGTCCAAGGATTCAGTCCATGGTCGGGTGGCACTAAGATAGATACATCATGGCGGAAGAGCAGGTCAGGGCAGAGCAAAACTAATTAGTTCATGGCATCCAGGAAGCACAACTGGGGAACTGTACCAGAGACAATGGGCCAGGACCATATATGGTAGCAAAGGTCACACTTCCATGACCCGCCTAGATATTCCCTTGGGCAGCTTCTAGTCAATCAAACTAGCTTAACCATCACAAAGCCCCAGGGGACTGGGTCCTGTAGAGCAACAATGGCGAACCTTTTAGCGCTTTCAGTGATATAAACAGCCTGCTGCAGCAGGCATGCCATACGCTCACTGCCACTGTTATGGGGTTTTCTAGGTAAAGGGAAGGCCTCGGAATCCTCTGAGGAGAATGCAAAACCACTGAAGAGTTTCAAGAAGAGAAATGATGATATTTCAAGAGATCATGATGGTGACTTCATAGAAAATCAACCATCTGTAGGACAGGATTTAAATAGATGAGTTAGAAGGCTACTGTAAAAACCCAGGCAAGAGATTAGAGTGGCTTAAAGGAAAACGGTAAGATAGATTTTATTTTTGGTCATATGTTCAAGGTAGAAACAATAGAACTGGCTGACAGATTTGATGTGGGGTGACCTTACGGTCCCCACTTCCCTGGAATTGCCAAGCCAGGGTACACACTAATCTCTGAGATTCCTTCCTTCTGCTACAGCTCTGATGACGGATCCTCAACACTACATTACTGGTGACATTTGGAGCTTGCTTATTCCTTTGCTGGTTTTTTAGTACTTTTATAGCATTTGCAAAGGCACAAAAACCTGATTCTCCTCCCTTTCTGTTTTCTTGAAACTCAACTTCTTGCTACTGTTGCAAGCTTTCCCATGAAAGCTCAGCAGTTCTCCTGAGTCCCAAAACAACCAACGTTTCTGTTCTTCTACACACCTTTGCCTGTGTATCATTTATGCACCTTTCCCCCCATAAACTCAGATGTCTCTTTCTTTCAAACTCTGCCTTAACTACTTCGTGTTCAGACTGATATAGTACTGTGATCTTCAGGCTGACTTTTCTGTTCACGAGCTTCCGGAAAGCTAGCAGCTAGCAGTAAACATCTTTTGTCTCGTTTTATTAGCTCATTGTCCCACGCAGATTTCTATCTTCTCTCTAGTTCTCTTTCCCGTGCACCACATCACCTCCCCCACCCAATTTAAATTGCTTAGCAGACTATACACATTCTCACTCCACCTCCTTATCTCCAGCACAGATTTATATAACATTGGATCCGCTCAGAGAACTGTGAGTGAACCAAACAAACAGGGAATGAACTGAAGAGTGGTTTCCCTTTTTTACCATGATCTGGTCTTTCCTGTGTAGAGTTAGGGAACTGAACACAATAAGCTTCATTGTACAGTACTAGCGAATATGCCTGGGAGGGGTAACCCTTTACTCTTGAAGTCTTTTTGGTTTTTCTTGGTGTCAAATAAGCAATTATTGTCTTAGCTGCTAGTCATTTATGCAATTCACAGGAATATTTATGGCTCTGTGCTTTGGGAAGTAGGGAAGAAGATTGTACTTCCTGGCCCCTTGTGATTGGATGAGGCCACGTGACTAGTTCTGGCCAATGACTTGAGAGCAGAAGTCATATTTATCATTTCAGAGTCAGTGTGTTTAATTGCCAGGATAAGATCCTAAGGCCTTCTTTTCCCCTTGAGACTGTTGAGTTATGGATGGTGGCTGGGTCCTGAATGACTCTGAGAAGGAGCCCCGTGGCAGCCTGTGCTGGGTATGCAATACAAGGGACAGGCCCTCACTTTGGTGCAGAGATCTTAGGGTTATTCCTGCAGCATTACCTGTGTCCTCTTTTAGCGGTGGCACTCAGATGTAGTATCCGAGAGAGGGACGTGCTGCCATGGAAGAAACAGAAGGATCCTCCAGGTGAAATGCAGAACTATGTGGGGGTTGAGAGGCATTGGAACTGTGGTCTCCTTTGGCTTCTCCATGATGACAGGAAAGAGCTTTAGTGATCTCTGCCTAACATCAGGCCTAGTCCTGGAGGCCTCGCAGCTGGGCTCCCGTATGGTCAGGAGGGAATTTCCATTGCATGTGGCAGCCAAGCCCAGAGGGGCCCCTGGCTCTGCCCCATGACCTTCAGAGGGCAGGGTTCACACCATCCTTCCCCCAGGTCTCTGGCGGTTACTCAGCGTTGGTGAGAAGCTCCTGCAAGGTCAGGAGGACCGAATAAGGTTCTCTGCTGTGCAAGTGCCACTGCGTGTCAGAGGAATGATTTCCAGCTTCCTGTAGAGACCATTAGCTAGATTGCAATATCTGCTGCTTGGGCTGCCTTTGCCAGGATCACTGCTCCTTGCTTTGAACCTTGTGGGAAGGAGGAGGGGAGAAGTAAAAGTCTTTCGTCTCCCTCCTGGTGTGTGCAAAGCCTGGATGAAGGAGCCTGGTGTTTAGAAAGTCGCCTTGTTTTTAATTGGCAGGAGGAGAGCCCCTTGCTTTCTGCTTGTGCTATGATTTTGTGACAGTGTGAAGTCAATCTTTGTGCAGTTACTGCTCTCATGAGCTGTCAGTAGCTCAGAGACTTCAATGCTGATTAAAACCCACGACTAGAAAATATTACCATAATCCAGTGACAGGCATGAAGAGAAGCCACTATAATACTGATCACAAGGTGCTAGTTCCCAGGCCCTTCTGCTGAGTGCCTTACTCCAGCGCACAGAAATCTCCTCAGGGTCACTGTTGATTGAACTGTGCTCCCGCCTGGGACCCGTGGGTGCCTGGTCTGCCTCAGATGTTCACCTGTGCACCCCTGGAGAGGGAGAGGGATGAGGCGTGGTCATCTGCTATGACCCATTTGCTGGGAGTTTGGTTGTTGGCAGAGAAGGGACGCCATGGTCTGGTGAGGCTAGAAAACCCGCAGAGACAGGGACTCAAAGTTTTAGTGCAGTAATTCCAGTGAATTGCACGGTCTCCCCTAGCTACTTCCCTTGAAGCCTGTCACCTCAGAGTCCTCAAAAAATGATGCAGCCCTTGCTGTCCCCGGATCTGTCCTTCTGTGTCCAGCTCATCCAAGACATTTCCTGCCGTTGTACCCTGATCTTGTTCCCTGAGTACTGTACTGTCAAGTGACCCCGACTCATTTAGGCAGGGCCTGTCTAGGCAGCTTCAGCTCCTCAGACTAAGTTGTTAATGCTGCTAATGTTCTAAAGTGTTAGCTCCTCTGGCTCGTCTATTTGCACCTTAACAGGGACCTTTCAGCTGGAAGCCTAAGGGGTTACTACTTAGACTTTAGGGCTTACAACAAAAGGCTGGTGTGGGGGAGGTGACATTTGGGAGTGAAAGTCTATTTGGGGGACACTTCAGATCGCCTGGGCTATGTAGCACATTGCTTTTTCTATAAGGCGCAGTGGAGTGATATAGGAGTGATATAGACCTCTGTTTGCATTCAGGACTATGCAGCTTTCTAGTTCTTTAGACTCTCATAAAATGCCACCTCCTCCAGGCCCTCTTTCTTTCATGAAGTAAGTCGCACTACTTTCTGGCTTTCTCTCTGGCCTTATTGCCCATGGGCTCCTCACAATCTGAATATACTTTGAAGGATGCAGATAAACCTGTCATTTATTCAAATGGGTAGTCAAGCGTCATAGTTGCACGTGGCTGGAAAACAAGAGTCACTCTAGTATTCGGTTGGCAAGCTCTTTTACAAAATGAATTTGCTGTGTTGGAATAAGGATTCTGAGTCCGTGGAATCTATCTACCAACTATAAATATTAATCAAAGACTAAAATCTGATTTTAGTTAATATGGAAAAGACCCTGTGTGTGTTCTAATCACACATGCATGCAGGCACAGATGCATACATGAACACACACATACACACTGAAATCCGTAACTGTAAGTTATTTTATGTTAATTGAAAAGCAAAAGACTCTGGGGCTAAGTGAAAATAGGTATAATGTATTTTGGGGGAAATTTGACACATAAGTATTAAAGTCTTTAAACTGTGCATATCCTTTGATTTAGCAAGCCTATATCTGGGAATTTATCCCAAAGTATTAATCAGCGATGCTCACAAAGAATTATATATAAGGACCTGTGAGGATGCTCATTTTAATACTTTCATTCCAAAATATTAGAAATAATTCACATGATAAAAAAGGAGGATTAAAAATAGTGAAGTACTCATAGTATAGTGTTGAGTTAAAAAATAGGTTATAAAGGATAGTTTAAAAAATGTAATATATATTTATAATATTATATATATATATAATATACACATATGATTAGAAGGTTATACACCACCATGTTAATGGTTGTTATCTCTGAGGGTTTGCATGAGTGTTTTAAAATTTCTTCTTTACATGCCAAATTGTTACGGTTTACTTCTTTTATAATCAGAGTCCGATAAAGAAGGTGGTTGGGGGTGTAGGCTATGGATTGAAAGGTGCACTCTAGCCCTGGGACAGACAATCCTTCTAGTGCCCACGGGGCCCCAAGATGTCACAGCATCAAAAATACAGAATAAAAAGACATGCTGAACACAGGTATAAGTTGAGACAAATTAGCAATATTACCTTTTATCGCCTGAGTGGAAAAGGGTCATACCCTTGGCATGGTATGACACTTGCTAGCTTCTGTTTTACAGAATCTTAACTGCATTTCTTTTTTGGCTGACAATTCCAGTGTAACAAAACATCCTAAAATTTAGTGGCCTAGAAACACCAACCATTTTACTTGCTTATTATTCTGCTAATTGCTGAGCTCAGCTGAGTGGTCCTTGTGCTGGACTTGCCAGTGGTCACTCACTGAGCTAGCCAGAAAGCAGTGGGCTGGGTTCGGCTGCAGTGCTGCCATAGCTGGGCCTCTCCTCATCCCCTGACCGTGCAGGGCCTTGTGCTTTCCTGATAACCTCTCCTGAACGAAGCTGGACGCCTTCCTTGGCACCCCAGGGCTCTGGAGAATGCAGGAGCAGAAGTTGCACTTCTACTACATTCTCTTGGTAAAGCAAGTCACAGTCCTAGCCCAGCGCGCCGTGGATGAGGGCGTGACTGAGGAGGGTAAGTGCCCGCAGAGGCGTGTCTTTGGGGGCCATCAGTGAACTGTCAAAATAGGTTAGGAAGAACATTCACTCCAGCAGTTGTTGAATCTTTTGAGGCCCTGGGAGATAGAATATATGTCCTTTACTGTACTAAATTACTTTAAATTAAAAAATATAAAAATCTAGTCCAACCAAGCAAGGAACCATAGGGGCCGTGTGAATGTTCTGGGCTTTCCCTTAAGAAAGTGACAAGTCAAGGAACTATATTTCTTTGCAAAGAAGAAGGTTTTGAAATGACAGGAGCCAATTTTCAATAACCAGGCCTCAGAGAATGAGGATATAATTGATTTTTGGAAAAAGTGTCTTCACCAAAGAATCACTGGAATGACTCGACGAAGGACCGGTGCCGCTTATTTGAATTCTCAGCTGGCCAGGGTAACGATCTTTCTTTTTTTAAAAAGGCTTATAATAGAGCTAGATGTTCTGCACAGCTGAATAACCTCCCTCTAAAAAAATAAAACTTGAGAAGCAAAAACGGCCTCCCAAATTTTACTTTTTGTAAAAAAGAAAAAAAATTCACGGATAACCATGATTGTTTGGAATTTAGGATCACGGGGAAGAGATTTCTTGAGATTTCTTGAGCACTTTTCTTGAGGTAGATGGATTTGCTGTCTTTAGGAGCGCACGGAGCCCAGTTGGTTGGACTTCCCCGTCACAGTGCCCCTAGTGGCCGAGGAGAAGAGCGCATGCAGCTGGGTTCCAGCCCTAAGTGTACCTGAGACACTAATTCTTCAGGTCTCTTAATTTTTAGATTTTGTGCTAATCTTTATTTCTGCTCCATTATTCATTCATGGAGGTGTTTTAAAAGAAAATGTGGTGTTTCAGATTATCCATCGCTTACTCTTATGGTTCATATCTAGATGTCTCCTCAAAGCCTCCTGGCTGAGGTGGGGCTTTTGGGGAGGTGATTGCACTGTAGGGGGTGGCACTCATCACGGAGGCGTGAGTCGCTGGGATTGTGGCCTGGAAGCTCTCTCTCCTTTGCTCCTCCTTGGATCCCTGTTTTAGTTACTTTCCTGTTGCTAAGGCAAAATACCTGACACCCACAAGTTAAAGGAGGGAAGGTTTACTTCTGCTCACAATGTATAGAGCTTTCAGCCCATGGTCAGCTGGCTCCAAGGCTCCCAGAGGAGAAACAGTTCATGGCATGGCAGGCAGAAGACAGCAGCAGCCTGCCTTCCCCGTCTCCCTTTATATTCCATACAGGCTGTAATCCTGTTGATTGGTACTACTCACACACAGGTTGGGGCTACCATTATCCACACCCTTAACCCAAGCATCACACCCTTAGTCCACATTCATACACTCCAGTCCAGTCACTTTTGAAACTCCCTACCTGTGACCCCCTGGGGCTTTTGGGGAACATCTAGATACAAGCCAAAACAACCCCTATCTCTGCTTCCTGTCCGCAGTGCCATGCGCTGCTTCCCCTGTGCCATGCATGCTGCCTTGAACCCTCTACAAACTGGGAGCTAAAATAAACTCTCCTTTAAATCGTGGGTGTTGGATATTTTGTCCCAGAAACAAGAAAGAAGACACTTATCCTGGAAGTAACAAAGGATATCTCACCCCTCCCTTCTCCCCTCCACCCCAATTACCCTTCTCCAATTGCTGGACATCTTTGAGACATTTGACAATATCAGTCATTCCCCTCAGTAAATGTTAAATACCTTCACCTTGACCTCCGGGGATAGAGTATACTTTCCTGTTTACGCATTTTGCAAGGAGTTCTGAATTTTCTTCCTTCAGAGTTTCCCCCTTCTGTATGTTCTTCTTTAAATTTAGGATAAACTTTAGAGCTCTCTCTTTATAGTTATTCTCCTATCATTGCATAATAATTCTCCATAACAAATTGGTCCTGTTTTGAATGTGTGTTTTTTATCTACTGTTTGGGCTCTGCCTTAGAGGCTTCCACCAAACCACTCTTACCTGTTATTCTTTGAACTTCATTTGCTGCTCATTCTTAGCTTCTGTAACAATTTTCGTTACCTCATGTGTCCTTTACACAATTGTATATCTCAGGCTCCTATTTTAAGCCCTCTACATGTTCTTCCTGGACCATCCTACCCACTTTCATGAATTCTGTTATCACTTACATCCTGGTTGTTCCTAAATCTTTTCCTATAAGGAGCACCAGCCCTTTACTGAGGAACAGAAATCTATTTTTGTCAGCTGGCTGGATACCTCCAAGTAAATGCCCTGCGGTACCTCAAATGGAAGTGTCCAAAAATTCATGACATCCTCCACAAAATCTGTTTCTCCTCCTTTGTTCCCAGCCGAACACCACCATCCTCTCACTTACCCAAGATAAGAACTCTGGAGTTATATTTGACACCTCCCCACTTTCCTGTTGAATCTAGCCCCTAAACCTGTCTGTTTTCCCCCTCATGCAGCATTACAGCATCTCTTGCTTGGTTCTCGGGGAAGGACTCTTGCAACTGCTTTCTTGCCATATCCTCAGGTGAAGGAGACAGAAAGTTCTGGAATCTTTTTCTCTTAAAGGGCATTAACTCCATTATAAGCACTCCATCCTCTTGACTTCATCTAAACCTAATTATCTTCCAAAGGCC
>NW_004955471.1:6361865-6372020 GCF_000276665.1 Chinchilla lanigera
GTGAACTTACAATCCTCCTGTCTCAGCCTCCTGAAGTGGTGGGATTAACAGGTATATGCCACCACACTTGGGGAAAGCCCCATTTTCTAATACCACCACTTGGAGGGCTGGTTAGGGCTTTATCGTGTGGAATTCGGGAGAACCTGAACACTGAGTTCACAGCACTCCTTTACCTTATATCCTTGTTGGTCCCCTTGTTTTCAGGATTGCCCCTCTTCTCTCTTTGTAGCATTCAGACTTATCCTCTAAAAGACACAAATGGCACAGCATTCCACCAGGAAAAACATTTCAGTAGCTCCCTGTAACACTTAACCACGGCATTTGCAGGAGGGCAGAATCAAGCTCAGCCCATCCATCTTAGCTTCCTCCCCAGTGACTCCTTCTTTCTTCCCACTCTCCTCTTTGCCCCCCTTGCTAATACTCTTTCCGCTGTCCCCATACTCTTGGCAAGGCAAATGCTGCTCCTCTTTTGGGGCCTCGCTCAAATATAATGGCTTTTGTGAAGTCTCTTCCCCAGAGAGAACCAGTTCTTCTCTTATATGAGACTTGCGGGTCAGTGGTTCTTAATGTTGGTTGCATATTAGAATCACCTGGTGTATAAGTCAGTGTTCTCTAGGGAAGCAGACCAACAGGATATTGATAAGCTGTCTCTATCATCTATCACACTCACACATATGAAAGGGGATTTATTATAAAAGGACTTTATTTTAGTGATTGAGGAGCCTGGCAGGATCTGGACTAGGCAGGCTTGAGGCTCGGTGCTGAAGTTCCAGGCCAAAGATCTGCAGGCTTTAGACACAGAAAGAGCCAAAGGTTCATTCAAGTCCAAGGCAGGAAAAAACTGATGTCCCAGCTCAAAGGCAGCCAGGCAGGAAGCATTCAGAGGGTGATCAGGCTTTTTGTTCTTTTCAGGCTTCACCTGATTGGATGAGGCCCCCCCATCCTGGGGAGGGCAATCTGCTTTACCCTAATCTACTGATTTTCATGTTAAACTTATAAAAAACTCAACTGGAATAATATCTGGACTAATATCTAGGCACCCTTGGCCTGGTCAAGTTGACACATGAAAGCAGCCATCACAACCAGGGAACTATTAAAATATATTGATTCTGCTGAGTCCTGCCCCAGGGTTTTAATTTCATTGGTCTGAGGCAGAGCCTGAGTATCAATACATCTTTAACTTTTTCCTGTAGCCAGAGAGAAAAAGCCAAGGGAATTACATAAATCATTTATATAGCCCACCCTCTACATCTGGTGGGCCCACATCAGCAGATATAGAAGACTGACTTAAGCCAGTCATGGATTTTGGTGCCCACAGGGGACCTTAGAACCAGTACCTCAGGAATTCCAAGAAATACCATAAAGATGTATGTATGCACATAGGTATACACATGTATCGACTGTGACCTGATTATCAAATTGACCTGATGATGAGACAGGAGATCTGGGTACTTCTGGGTGTGTCATGGGGGGTATAACCTTGAGGTCTACATCTGGTTCCTGGTCCTTTTCTCTCTGGCACTCTTCCATAGTCCTCTATACCTTCTAGGCACCATGGACTAAGCAGCTTTGCTCTATCATGCCCTTCTGCCCTGATTCTGCTTTGGACATGGCAGACCATGGGCTGAAATCTCTGAAATCGTGAGCCAAGTAAACTCCTCCTTCTTTAATTTGCATGTATCAGGTATTTTGTCTAGCAGCGGAGAAGCTAACTGATATACATGCAGGTGTAGAGCCTGTGGGATCCTTGAGGGCAGGGTTATCATGACACCTCTGGTTATCATAATGCCTCAGTATGGTGCTTAGTTGATGCTTTTTGCTGAATTGAACCATTCTGTGATGTAACTGTTATGGGTTGAATTGTGTTGCCTAGAAAATTTGAAGTCCTAACCCATAGTACCTCAAAATGTGACTTTATTTGGAAACAGGGTTGTCGGATGTAACTGGTTAACATTGTAACAGGGTAAGCGGACTCTTAATCCATGGTGACTGATGTCCTTACAAGGGGAAAAGGAACACAGACATGCAGGGAGAATGCCGTGTAACAACAAAGACAGGGATTAGAGTTTTCAGCGACAAGCCACAGAGCGCCAAAGATTGCCACCAAATCTCTGGAGGCTAGAAAACCATGAGGAAGTGTTCCTGCACAGGTTTCAGAGGGAAGGTGGCTTGATTTCTGACTTCCAGCCCCTGGAAGTCTGAGACAATAAATTTCTGTGTAAACCATCCAATTTTTGAAGCTTTGTTATGACAGCCCTAGGAAATCAATCATATAGTCAGTTAAATTAAAGATGTATTAACAGGAAAGTGTGGTCTGCATTATATTTATGGAAAGAGCAGGATAAGCAAGAATTGGTTGTTCTTTCAATATGGGTTGTTCTTTCAGTATGAAGGAGTGCTTAAGGTTACCTTCCTTCCTTCCTGTTTCCCTCCCGCCCTCCCTCCCTTCCTCCCTTCCTTCCTTCCTTCCTTCCTTCCATCCTTTCTTCCTTCCATCCTTTCTTCCTTCCTTCCTTTCTTCCTTCCTTCCTTCTTCTCTTCCTTCCGTCCTTCTTTCCTTCCTTCTTTCCTTGCTTCCATTTTTTCTTTCAGAAACCTCAGCATCCAAGTGATCTTGTGATATCATCAGGTCCCTTCAGTTAAATAACTTTTCAGAAAAGATCACCTTGACTGATGACTGGTATCATTCCCAAGCCACCCCTAGACTCACTAGAAATTAATAAGCTGACACCTGGCTTATCAATTTATCCTTTCTTCCCCAAAGCTCAAGCAACCCAGGGTTCATTCATCAGAGCACATTTCTGGCTCTGTAGGACTCCGGTTGCGTCCATGGGCATGGATGTCCCCACCAAGGTCGTTGAGAGGTGCTGCCTGCTTACCATCTGCCCCTCGCTCTTTGACGTCTCTTTAAATTAAACCCCACGCCCTGTGGTAAAATTGCTCTTGCTCTATAAATAGCCAGCTTGGCTTGAGTTGCACTGAAAATGCTGTGGAGGAAGGGAGTCAGAGAGAAGAAAGAGGAAAGGCCACAGACTCAAGGGCAAATTTCCTGGCCAGATGACTTCGGTCTCCTAGGAATCCCAAGAATCCTCCGTGTAAATTCCCTGGGCCCTCTCCCCCACTTTGCTGGTGACCTCCTTCCCTAGGCGCTCATCCACCAAAGGGAATGTTCCTCTTTCCCTTCCCCAGTGGTTTCGTATTTGCATTCATTTCTGATCAGGAAATTGCTACAGTGTTACTTCTAAGCCCTTTCCTGTGGAGTAGACACACTGCTAATTTCAATCACATCGTTACTGAATGAAAACGGAACCTTTCACAGGCAACGCCTTGTGAGGGACGCTTTCTGCAGCCACGTTGGCGTTATAATATCATAGTATAATTTTATGACTGATTGGCCTACAGTTTTATAGGGGCTGCTACAAACCTCACATCTGCCTCCCTAGCTGCGGCCCGATAGCTTCCTGACTTCCCTCTGGATTCCTATTCCTTCGTTCTCTGCCTCAGCCCTTTGCAGCGCTCTTTCCCGCCGCCTGCCATGCTTAGGTCGGTGCCTCATGGCGCTCCCCCATTCGTGGTCAGTAAGGTCCTCCCAGACCTTTGGGGGCTGTTTTTCAGATGTTTGAGCCTCGTGCATTCCCACTATTCACATTTTCCTGTCTCTTCTGGCCATATACATTTGAGTTTCTGCCCTCACTTCCCCACGCCCGGCCCTCAGAATTAGCCACGTGCCAGCCTTTAAATCCAGCTGCCCCTCTGTGCCCCACAGTATAAAGGCAGAGAGGTGAGACTTCATCAAGGGACAAGAGTTCTGGCTCTACCAATGAGACTGCCTTCTGGTCCCCAATTCTTCTATCTTGGAGAAAGCCCCAATGCCAAATTCTTCCCAAGGGTGGGACGTGGCTCTCCCCAGGTGAAAAGGGGAAGTGCAAAATGTGGAGGACCCGAGGCTTGGAGAGGTTCTCCAACCCATCTTTCTCAGGAGCTGGCTTCCATCTCTTTCAACAGAAGCTTGTTCCTCCAGAATCTGGGATGACTTTGAGGTGAAACACAGCATCCGCCAGATTCACCGGTGCCCATTTCTCACTACTGGTGCTGCCCTGGGGATTTGAAAAGCGGCCTAAAAAGGCCAGCACACTGGGATGCCCTGGACGTTTTGAGTTGTTTTCCCTGCACCAAACCCCAGCCACCCAACCTAGGGGCTGTTTCCAGGGCTTGTGTGCAGTACTGTTTCCCAAAACGTGCATTGGGATGAGCAACCTGGCACCATCTGCAGCGCTTGTAAGAAATGCAGGATCTCAGGCCCTGCCCTGAGTGTAGTGAATGGGAATCTTGTTCTAACCAGGTCTGCAGACGGTTCTTGCGTACACAGCGCAGGGCGGTGAGGGGGGCCCCAGGGTTGTGTGTGAGCTGACTGACCGTTGCGCACCTGTGTGTGCAGGGGGCCTGCCCAGTGCCCCGGTGCAGTGGAAGGAACACCCTCGAGAATGTGAGCAAGCTAAGTGCATTTGGAGGTTATCAATGTGTCAGCAAAGCAACCTCTTTATGGGGATCATTTAATTAATGTTAATTGCTCTTGGCCTATTGTGTGACTCGTGCAGGATTTACGGAAAATCACCATTATCTACAACCCTATAAAAGACTCATTGCTTTTAGAGGCCTTGTAACTCATGCCTGGAGACACCGCCTGATACTTGATGTATTATCACCCAGATGTATAAATACTGCCCACATTTGCGTAATTCTCCAAGGCAGCCAAACACTCCATCTTCTGGGGGGCAGGTACGCCCAGGTGAAGAGCCTGCTCCTCGGAGGTAACAATCGGGGTGACAGTTGGGGAGAATTCGCTTCATAAAGACAGATGATTTATCCAGATTTGCTATCCATTCCGTGCTTTCACGGACCACGTAAATTTCTCTGTGGTTGCCGCCTTCAGCCCAGCAGATGCTGGACGTGGTTTCCGTGTCACTGTGACACCCATCTCTCTCTCCCTCTGTGCCTCATGGGTTGGTGGGGAGGAACAAGTAGGCTGGGGGGTGACAGGAGTGACACACGCTGGCTCTGAAGGGCAGTCACAGGAGGCTGAGCGCTTTCTGAGGGCTGGCACCTGTGCGTACACTGGTGCCAGGTGAGAAGGGGTGGGGACACTGTGTGTGCTCGGCCCACGTCTGAGGTCACAGCTGGGGGAGGAGAACACGTTTGCCTTTGAAACCCTGAGCTTTGCTTCCTTGCTGTCCCCTTTCTTACTCTGTCTTCTCTCTTCCCCTGGAGAGGGGCATTGATGTATTTTGGACTTGATCACGCTCGGCTTTAATTACCTTCAAGAGTAACTTATTTCCCATATTTATTACTCTCCTGAGAGGACGTGGGCCTCTAAAACATTCATTTCTCAAGCTTTGAAAAATCATTCCTGTTATTTTTTCCTCTAACCTGAAGGCCGTCTCACTTTCCAATCTAGAAATAAATCTCTTTCCTGATGCTGAAACACTCTCCATCCTCACGCAGTTTGAGCCCTCTCCAAACACTGGCTGGCTCAGGACAAGACCAAATCCTGCTCATCTTCTCTGAATCCACCTTTGTTTGGGTGTGGTTGGCAGTTTCTGGTTTATTTCTGCACTTGATGATATTTTCCATCCTCACTAAAGTCCTGCAAACCCAACTAGGTCGACTATCTTAATGCCCATTTCACAGATGAAGGAACTGAGGTCAGAAAAATCTTTCTCATGAAGCAGAACAGGAGCCAGAAGGAACAGCTGTGGTTCCCCATCTAGAAGATCTGTGGCCACCCAGAGCCATCTCAGCATAGCGGACCCGGGCTCTCTGGTTCTTAGACACTAGGGTGGCGGGGAGCCGTGTCAGCCAGCCACTCACTAAGGCCTTTCTGCTGTGCAGTAAGCAACTCTTATTCTACCCAAGCAGGGCCAAAGTCAAGTGCCATTTGCCATCCAGCCATGACATGCGCGACAGCATACAAGTCTCTCCCAATCTGTGCATGCCCCTCCCTGAGCCATGTCCCACACCAACGCTCTGCTCCTCCCACAGCTCTTCCAGGCTGTGTGGCAATTGGTCTGGGAGCAATGACCCAGTTTTCTACACCGAGCAGCACATGTCACTATCCGACTCTCTCACCCAAATGGTTCAAATTCTCTGAAATCCAGTTTCACTGGCACTTGTCATTTGCTCTGTGTCCCAGCTTTACCAGCGATCTGAATTTTTGTCTTTTCACTTCTTTCCATTTGTGGATGAAACGATGGAGATTCCGTGGTTGCTGGGAAGGAGTGATAGGAAATGCCTCACTCACTCACTCCTCTCTCAATTGTTCATGAGTGCTTACCTTGTCCCAAACCCAGGGCTGTATGTGAGGAATGAAGCTGGCCACAGCTGGACGAACCCTACCCTCCAGCAACCAGCGTGGCAGCCACTCAGCTTCCCAAAGCCTATGACAAGAAGGGGGCGGCACTGAATATGTCATCCCTTCCACTCCTGGTAGAATTGACCTCCCACGGCAGGAAGGACGCTCAGTCTTGTTTGCTGATAAATCCCCAGCACCTGAGAGAAGACCTTGGTGTGCTGGTGCTCAGAAGTACTGAGAGGAGGAGAAAGGAGGGCAGGGGTTAAGTTCCTAAGAGATTTTTGGTTCCTGTCACTGCCATGAGATGAGTAGGTCCTGGCCAGCCCATAGTCCAAGCAGGTTGTGAGATAGTAGAGGGGTTCCAGACCCGACACTCACAGGGTAGACCTGACTGCCCCAGCCTTGTGACGTCTATGTTAACCGACTCAGTCAAGCCCACATGCACAGTGAGTGAGCCAAGTAAGGTCAGTGGAGCTGCCCTAGCTGAGCCCAGCCCACCCTCAGGTGTGTGAAAGCCACAGCCAGTCAACTGCTGAACACAATACCAGTGTTGTTATTTTAAGACAGGAAATACTGCGATGGCTATGCAGTATTACTGTGCAACTAGTTACGATACTGTCTCAGACAGTTACCTGATTTCTTTCAGGGTCTGAATATCTAAGATATCATTTATCCTCCTGGTTTTTCTGAAACCAGCAGTTGGCAAACTTTATCTTCATCATCCCCTCTCCCCTTTTCCTTCTTTCTCCTGCTAGGTTTGGTTTGGATCTCGCTCCTGAGCTGTAGCCCACAGCACTTTTCTCTAAGGCCCCAGAAACCTTCTCTGGTAAAAGTCTACATCCAGACTTCAAATTCAACTCAAGATTTCATCTATTCACTGAGAGCCCTCTGTGCTATTCTAGACACTTGTAAATACAAAAATACATTGTCTTATTTTATAGTGGAAAGATTATTTTCACATCAAGAAAATAGCCATAGGGAATTTAAATAAAATTACAGCAGACCCAAGCTAATTTTTCCTCATTGAAGAATCTATAACCTGTGCTTCAGTATTAATGGTATCTCATCTCCATAAGAGAAACTGACCCTGGATACCAGGGCATGCTGGGGCCCTGCCGAATTGCAGTTGGGGCTATAGAGGTTGTTACATTGTGATTTTAAACTAGGCCACTCAGTAGGGTGTCAGCAGTACCGCACTCAACACCAAAGGATAAACAGGTGTGTTGTCCAGGGTCACAGCTTTTAAGAGATTTTGGACAAAAAAGTTCAATTAATGCATAGTTCAATTAATATAAAGGTCAATCATATATAGTGATAAGCTCCTTTCAAATATTTTAAACTATAAAACATTAGGAGTACCTTGGGGAAATGAGATGAAATTTTAAGATAAAATAAACCTCAAAAGATATTTTGAAGTTTTAGCTTTGGATCCATCCCCAACCCTATTCAACCTTTTTTCACTGTAGGGAACTTTGTTAGAAAAGTTAGAGAAGTATTCTTCTTTTTATTCTGCTATAGTTTGAATCTCAAATGTTCCTCAGCGGCCTGTGTATTAAAGGCTTGGTCATCAGCCTGTGGAGTTATTGGGAGATGGTGGAACCTTTAGGATGGGGCCTAACGAGAGGAAGTTAGGTCATTGGGACATGCCCTTGAAGGGGATATTAGGATTCCAGCCCCTTGCCACTTTTCTGTCTCTTTTCTTTCCCAGTCAGCATGAGCGAACAACTTCTTCCACCATGTACTCCCACTATGAGGTACTTGACACAGGACTGTGGCAACAGGGCCAAGCAACTGTGGACCTCTGGAACTGTAAGCCAAAATAAACCTTTCCTCCTTCTAAGTTGATTTTCTCAGTTATTTTGTCACAGTGCTGAAAATCTGAGTGATAGAACTCCTTTCTTTCCATTCTTTCTGTCATTTACTTATTTAATGTAATTAGTTCTCTAGAGAAAGCATGGTTACTGTATTCCTATACAGTCTCTTTGGACTCCTTGGATTTAGCAGTCCCATTACAATGGCAGTGTTATCCCTAGGACTCTCTTTTTTAGAAAGAGCTGCCCTACCAAAGAAAATTACTCTATGGTGTCTTCTTCTAGACCAAGTTCCAGAGTCTCATGCCTCTAGCATCCAGAATTCCCTGCCCAAAGTTTGCATGGTATGTACATCCTGGGCTCATGAGGTCTTTCTTCATGAGGCAGATATTTCCATACGGTAGAGGTGGGATGGATGGAGTTTGGATACTAGGCCACAGTGTCCACTGGCAGAAAAGCATGCCCTGTGGTGCAAGCAGCCAGGAGTAGTTTGAGGAGGAGAGAAGCGGATGGCTTATAGATCAGGTCTCTGTTTTTCTTTTTGTGAGACAGGGGCTTGCTGTGTAGTTCAGGTTGGCTTGAACTCACTATGTAGACCAGGCCAACCTTGAACTTGCATTGACCCTCCTGCCTCATCCTCCCCAATGCTGAAATTACAAGCTGCACCACCACACCTGGCTCAGGCCTCCACTTTTGCTCTGCCTCTGGGCCCACACCTGTTCAAGGTAGCCACCATTCTAAGCGCACCCCCGACTCTGGGCTGCCTTGCTGACCTGGTGCTTCTCAGATGCAGAAACACCAATGAATAACAAAATTGTGGCAGTATTACTGGCTTGCTTTTGTGTGTTGATGTATATTTTCCTTCATAGAACTCTTTAGGCCATGAGACTTAAACTATTCATTGGAGGGAAAAGGTGTAAAAAGGTCAACACTGCCTCTGCATGTAAAGAGATTTCTTCTCTCAGAAAAAGCTATGTATCTTGTACACTTACAAATAGGCTCACCTGTCTTGTTTAGGCTGTTACTCTGCTGCTGTATGAGCTCTTCTCATCTACTAAAGTCCACCTGATAAAATGTATCAGGAGCTGGCAATGCAGGCCCCTGTCTCTTTCTTTCTTTCTTTCTTTCTTTATTGATTGATTGATTGTTTTAGTGCTGGGGATTAGACCCAGGACCTTGACCATGCTAGGCAAGCACTTTACCACTGAACTACATCCCCAGCCCTGAGCCCTCTGTCTTTTCACTTGGAGGATATTAAGCACCAATTTGAGGGTTCCTCTAGTCAGTCCTTTTGGTATTAAACATTTTTAAATTAATGACTTAAAAATAAGTTCATTTCAGTGATGCAGAAGTCAAAAGGTACAAAAGGGTGTATATAGCAGTGAAAATTAAGTCACTTGATCACTTTTATCTTCTAATTTCCTCCTATGGAGGCAACTTATTTTTCTGCTAAATCTGTCATGAGATCTTCTTTGCATCTAGAGGATCTTTTCTTTCTGTTTAACCACAGATGAGGGTCTAGGTACATGTGTGACTTGAATCTTCCATATTTTACAGGTGCAGTCACATTGCTCCTCTTATTGAGTGCATCACCTACAGTGAGGGCACTTGGATTTGAATTACAGATGATCTAGAAAAGTGTGCAATTCAATATTGTGTGTTATTTAGTGAAAACTTCTCAAGAAAGCCATCCCTCATTTGCCTGGTCCACTGGTTAAATCTGACCTGACACCTGTTTCAATATGACCCAGGAACTATGATGTTTTACATTTTGAAAAAAAAATCAACAGAATTTTATGTTATGTCACATAAAAATTATATGACATGCAACTTTCAGAGTTTGTAAATAAAGTTTTATTGAAACACAGCCCCACTCAGTAATTTCTGTATTTTTTACAGCTGCTTTTGCTTTGTACACTGTAGAATCGAGAGGTTGCAACAGAGATTATATGGGTGTGAAGCTGGAATTTCTTTTCTTTTTTTTTTTTTTTTTTT
>NW_004955471.1:6372120-6391665 GCF_000276665.1 Chinchilla lanigera
ACCTTGTGCTTGCCAGGCAGGTGCTTTGCCGCTGAGCTAAATCCCCAGCCCCAAAGGTGGAATTTCTTTACCATGTAGAACTTTATAAAAAAAAGTTTCCTCACCCCTGACCTAAGCACAAATATAGTTGGACACTTTGATTTTTAAAAACTTTGTAGTGAGAGTACACCAGTACGTTTTTCCTTGTGAGAATTAAGAAGTGATCCTCCATTTTTGCCACACTGGGAGAATTTTTGACCAGGCTAAATCTGGTGTAAGTCAAAAAGAAAATGAATTTCTTTTATCATATTTGAAATTCAAAAGCCAAATATCTACTAATTACCAAAAATTATTTAAAAGTTCAATCAAAAACAGGCTTACTAATGGATTGGTGTGAATAAGTTCCTAAACCTTTTTTGTAAGCATGTGCTTAATTTGGAAATTAGCTGTACATTAGCAAATAAAATATGAAAGGGTTTTTACTAAAAGGAACTGATGTTTGGACATTTTTCTTCTCAGAGATGAATCAAAGAGGCCAGACAAATGGTCTTTTCTCAGGTCTGGAGCTGAGAAAGTCCTTATTAATGTGATAATAAGAGTGCATCGTGGCTAACAGGTTTCTTGGCTTTAAATATCTAAAAATGAAAACTTATGAATATAAGAAATGGTGTCTTTTCTTTCAATTTTTTACAGTACAAACAATAATAGTATACAGCTATCCTTTGATATCTACAATGAATCCCAGGCCCCCCTGTAAGTATATAGCTGCTCAAGTCTCCTAAATAAAATTTCATACTACTTGGATATAATCTATACATATCCTTCTATGTAACTTAAATCATCTGTCTTTTATTTAAAATACCTAATACCATGTAAATTATGTATAAATAGTTATATTTGCTAGGGAATGATAACAAGAAAAAAAAGGTGGTACACATGCAGAACAGATGCAATATTTTTCAAGCATTTTCATCTGCTACAGAATCCATAGCTACAGAACCCTTGGATGTGGAGGGCTGCAGGTACATGCAGTTGTTTGCTTCCAAGGGTCTCAAAGTAAATTTATTTACTTAAATAATAGCAGAATCTTTTCGTAATTTATTTTTTACAAAGTCAGAAACATCGGCTCGTGGGAAATCATGGTTTCAAGTCACATATCTACTCTAACAGTAGTCAGAAGCAGTAAAGAGAAAAATGGAACCAACCAGAAACAGCTAAAGGAGAAAATATTCTGCCCAGCTTCACTGATCTTTGGCTGGCCTTTCAGAAATGGACACAAGCGTGGCAGATGGAAATTGGGAACAATAAGGATTACAGATAAGAGACAAAAAAGTGCAGTCTACATTCTGGAAAGCCATCCATCTATGTTGCCTCAGAATTGTTTCGTCAAGCATGAAGTGGTCAATATTTGATGTTATGTGAAGTTTTGGGAGAGTAAAGGCAATGTAAGTGTTCATATCCTTCTAAAGGAAAGGAAATAGAGGATCAGAGAGATTACTTTATCTGAGTTACTGCTCAAAGCTGCAACCATTACAAACATTTCAAAGCAGCTAAACAGCAATTCAGGTTCCTTCCTCAGTCATGCATGGAGAGCCTCCTATGTTCAAAGCATCATGCCAGATACAGTGGAGAAAAAAAAGCAAACAAAAATTGTGTAAAACAAGACTCTTGCCTTCCTAAAACCAACAATTTAGCAGAGACAGAATCCAGTCCAACAAGGTTCCCTTGATAACACCACCACCTACACTGCTGAGTGACCCTAAGAAACACAGAACTTAAACATATGAGAAGCTATTTCAGCACCTTATTTTCAGTAAATGAAAGAAGAATTTCATGGGTGGGAATATAGCTCAGTGGTAAAGTGCTTGTCTAGCACGTGCAAGACCCTGAATTTGATCCGTGGTGCATTGGCGGCAGTAGCAGCAGCAGCAGCAGCAACAGCAGCAACAATAACAACCACCACCACCACCACCACCACCACCACCAAAGAGTTTCAATTGTGATTCAGGTGGAAAAATTCAAGGTGAAATATGCCAGTGTTGTTCTGTGTGAAAGGGTAGTAGGCTTCTATGTATACTATGCTTCCAGAACTGGAGGAGATGCCGTGAGAAAATCCACTGAGAGTAAATTAAGTACCTTTCAAGGTGCAGTAGGAGCCTGAACTGATGGGCACCATGGGGTGAGTCATTTTGGTTTTTATTTTTTTTACACATTTAAATAATTGATTAAAAATTTCTTGTAACTCTTGGATCCTATCGAAATTTACTTTGATGAATTGTGGATTTTTTTCTCCTTCCAAATAACTAATGGCCTCTTTTTCATCTGTTGAATAATAGGTTTTTTCTCCTGCAGATTTGTGAAAATATTCATGATCACCATTTCCTGAATGCCTCTCTTGTGGCAGATGCTTTGCTATATTATGTAATGTACTTGCACATTTCTCAGATGACCTAGAATCTGAATTTTCTTCCTTTGGTCAGTTTTCCGTCTTATGAATTTTGCTGAAGAGGAGGCTTGCTTTGACAATAAGACTTGAAAAATGACACTAACTTATTGTCTCAGCCTCCTCTTCACTAAGGTTTGGAGAAACCAGTCAAATGACCCACTCTAGACATCACAGCTGGATCCAATGATGCAGTGAAGGTGGTCCAAAAAAGCCATGCTGATGGACAATGCCAGGATTGCCTAGGACTGAGTGTGGTGCTGCTGGTTGTGGCCTGAAGTGTGCGTGTGTGTTGGGGGGGGTGTTGCTCTTCACATGTTCCTTGGTGACATACTTTTTTTGGTCCTGGATTCTGCTCAGCCTTTTTTGTTCTCCCTTTTCGCAAATCTAATTCTCTACCCTTCTCAGAAATTTTATAAGCAACCCAATGTCTTTGAATAAATTCTTCAGCTGCCCCAATTAGACAGAGTATATCTCTGTTGTTTGTCACTAAAAACCTTCACTGACTCATGCAGGATGTCATCTGATTCTCAAATCCTTATCTCTGAGGATACATATCAATACCCCTATTAGATTTTAGGTAATTGATATTTGTTAAGAGTATCAACTTGCTTTAGATATGCAGTTAGGAAGTGATAGTACTGGAATTGAAACCCAGGTTCAAATTTTTCTGATTCTAAAGTTCATATTGTTCCTACTTTATTACACAATGCCAATGTTATTGTAAAGTACATAACACACACACACACACAGACATATGTTCTGTCTGTCTGTCTCTGTCTCTCTGTCTCTCTCTCTTGCCAGAAACCCTAAGGACTTTTTTATGCTTTCATTGTGCCCCATTGGCCTAATCTTGTGGTGGCACCAGAATTTTATTTGTTATAGCATTATTTTTTAAATGTACATCAGCCAGTTCTTCTCTATTCTTTTAAATCTTGTTCTTGCCTCTTCAAGGATGTTTATTTTTTGATGCACAATTGGATGATTTGTAAGATTTTTTCCCAAACATGGAGGAACACATTAGCAGCCTTTATTTAAGAAGCATCACCCTTACTGTTATTTTTTCTTGATGGAATTGCATAAGGCATTCATAGGTCTCGTGTGCATATGTTGTATGCACACACACACACACCCCTATAGACAGACATTTGTCACTTATATAAAGACTTGTTTGTTAGCTTCAGCATATTTAAAAATACTAGAGGCAGAAACAGTAGCAGGCCAGGCTGGAAAAGCCCTTGCGTTAAGGCTGGCCATGAACTGAAAGAAGATGCTTCAATAAGAGCATAGCTGTGGGGAGAAAAACATAGTTTGTTACAGGCTTTATTTTTTCATCACTTTGTTCCAGCAAAAGCAGCACAAGTCTCTTTGAGTCTTCTATTTTTTTCTCCAAGCATAATTTGGATGCTGGGGGGAATTCTTTTCAGGAAACACTCAGCAAGTAAATCCCAGGAGTGTACTGATTTGTATTTACACCTCATTTGCCTGGTGTGGATCATACGTAATAGAAAGGCTAACTAATGTCCTTGGTTCTGGAAGGATTTCTTCAATTATGGAGTTGCTGAAACTCTGTTAAGGACCAATGAGACTCACAGCCCCTGCCTGGCCCAATAAACCAACAGAGTAATTTCCACCTCTCTAAGTGGATGTGGATTTGATACAGATGTATTCATCACTAGTTAATGAAAAGCTTGTACTTTTGATCCAGGAGGATACCAGGCTCTTTCTTTTTTCTTACAGAAAACATTCAAGTATAAACATCCTTGTGAGAATCCCCCATAGGAAATTCCTTGCATCTGCTCAGATTAAAAAGACATCAACTTACTTATTTCCTTTAATAAAGAGGGACTTCTCTGAACACCAACTTCTCTCCTGAAAGGCCAGTGGCTTGCTTCTGAAATTGTGAGATGCTAGTAGATTGGAGTGATGGGCTTAATAGTAGATTCTGAGGGTGTACAGATTTGGATAACCACATCTAAACTGTGTCAAAGCTGGCTGCCTTTGTTGCGGGCACATATTCAACAGTGCCAGGAAATTTCTGAGATTCTGCATTTTTATTCCAGACTCAGGGTTATTCTTTGGTACGACAGTTTACAGGGGTATTTCTAGCCTGTCTCAGTTTAGGTTGTGGATAACATCAGCAATGGAATGCAGCTTGTAGCAAGCCCAAGAGCCAACTTCTTCTAAAATTAAATTAAGATTAGCCATAGTACCTCCTATCTCTGAAAGCTGGGCTGCATAATAAGATGGGACTGAACACTGTGCCCAGGAAATTTATACCCTATTTGCAATACCACTCTGATAAAAAAAAAAAGCGAATTGATGAGCAGAGCGTTAATCACATCGTAATGGTGTATAATCTTGTGAACTGCTCTCCACTGGGGTGAATAATTAACTATTGGTTTGCACTGAGCTACCTTGTAGTGTTTCTTGTCTTGGTGGTTTTTTTTCTTTTTTAAATCAACAAGAACCCATGTGCCATGGCTTCTGAGGAGAGCTGGTTAAGAAATTAGATTTACTTATCAAAAGCATATATTTCTGGTTTGTCCTGGTTTGGAACAGAGCTGGTTTCCTAACTCAAGTTGGAGTGACAATGATTTGAAATGAATTTCTCACCTAGGCACGTTCTGAAGAGCCAGTCCTGGGCATCCCCATAGGGAACAAAACTCATACGACCACCCAGAAAGAACAAAATGATAGTTGCTCTATAACTGATGTCTTTGAGTGACAATCCACAGGTCTGCATAATTAGGTAATGTTGGTCCTTTCCCATGTGCTTGCAGTTAAAGAAAAAGAACTTGCTTTATCTTCAGAGTAACTTAGTTTCCCCACTCATTCAAACACGTTAAAAACATATTTGACCTTGAAGTTTCCAATACTGAGTATTTTGTAAGCAGGATACATTTGAATCCTCCAGTGATCATGAACTCTGCATTAATATGTATATAAAATGCCTTAAAATGAGCTCACAATGCGGTCCGCTACTGTGTTCTGAATGGATGACTCACGACTGTATGTTTATATGGTAGCTGCAGAGAAAAGTGATCTGAATTTTTAAATGACATCACCTTTTCAGGTGAAGTGCCCAAAATACTTTTCTCATTTCATGTTTTCTGAAATCCAATGCAAACATATCACCCCATTTTCTTGCCCCCCTCAGTAAAAAACACTTTCTGAAAGACTAATGCAACAGTTTGCAGTCTGAACTGAATAAAACCTATTTTTCTCCCAAATTTAAATTGAAATATCAAATTTAAAAGACTGACATTCAAAATTGCTTAAATCATTATTCACTAATACTAGGACAGAGTCCCAGTAACTAGTAGTTATTTGGTTTATAAGTTTAGAAAAATGTAGTGGCTCCACAATTTTGATGGGAACTAAGTAGTGTTGCAAAATTAGTTCTCCTATCGTAATGAGGGTTCTCTGTGTGTATGGGGGTCTGTCTCTCATGAGTAAAAAGAAGGCAGAGCCCTTTCACATCAAATGTGGACTCTTTCAAGGACTGTCCTGAGCTGTAAAAAAGTTAAATGAGCATCCAAATGGTGACAGTTTGCTAAAGCAATGCAAATTGGTCAGTCCCAGGATATGTAATTCACAAAAGAAACTAGATCGTTCTCATTATCCTTCATACGGAAAGATCCAGAATAGCTATTGAGTACTCTATTGAAACTTGTTGGTCAGTCGACTCAGGACGGGTTCTCTCTTAGAAGCTTTCTTTCCTCCAATAAATATAGCTTTCTTTCCCTCAAGAAATATTTTCTGCTCTTAAAAAAAAAAATAAAACTTGCTATTTATGCAGTTCCCCAGCTTGGGTCTTCTAAAAACCTATGGAGCCTCCTTGATCTATGCTGTCCAAAATAATAACCCCTAACATTCAATTTAATTAAAATTATATAAAATTAAAAATTCAGATCTTCAGATGCACTAGTCACATATCTGGTGCTCAGTATCCACATGCGGCCAATGGCTACCATATTGGACAGTGCAGATACTACACATTTTCATCATTGTAAAAAGTTGTATTGGATAGTGCTACCTTACATGAAGAAGAAAAAAAATAACTTGTTGAGAAGTTACAGCAGTATGGGCCTCATATTTGATCTATAGCTTTCTATTTCACTGTGAAGAAGCTTAGGGAGTTTAAGTCCCTTGTCCAAGTCCTATAACTGATACAGGGCAGAGCTAGGATCCCAACCAGTTTCTCTTGACTCCAAATCCACTGCCATTTCTAATACTGGGCTAAGTTGGCTCATCCATTCCTTATCTACCATGTACTTAATGATAAAATGACAGCATATTTTAATAATTGTACCAGGAGACAGCAGGTGAAAACTATTATCAACAGACTGTTCACTATACTTCCTAAGCATCTGGCTAGAAATCGGAGCTAGAAGGTTAGAAGCATGAACGTAGCTCCTGATTTTTTAGCTCTTAGGAGTACTTACTGGGAGAGTTCAAGGTTAAACATGTAATTACAAGATTTATTATTGGCCACAATAGTGATAAATATCTAAGAAGAAAACCCATCTGTTTTGGGAGACACGCCCAAATCCCATTAGATAACAATAACAACAACAATTAACAATAAAGCCCTAGCTTCTAATGCCTGTGAAGTTCAAATTAATAAGATACATCTATGATACTGTTGGCCTCCTGATTGATGAGTCCACTGTAATCTTTATGCCTGGTAAACAGAGAGATCTATTTCGTTCAAGGTCATCCTGGGTTGGCATGACCAACTTCAATTTCATCTGACTCTCCTTGGGTGGAAGCATTTTTGAGACGGAGAGCTGAGATCAGCTAATTTGTCAACATAACAAAGCAGGAGCCTTACCCTCGTAACTCTTCTCCCTCTTTGAACCTCCCCGGCAGCAACAGCTGCTGACATATGAACTTTGCAGATGAAGATGCCATACGATGGCTATTTCTTGACTGTGCTGCTGAGGCTAAGATAGTGGAATAATGCTTCTTCTTGGCCATTTCTTCATCATTTTTAACAGGGTCAAACTCAAATACCCATAAAAGGAGATTGAGAGCCAATACGCTATACCATCCAATTTAAAAGCCTAGAAAAAATATATATCAAAACCATAAACTGTTATCATTTCCAGTATTTTATTCCTTTTAATGCTAGTCTATTAGTTTCAATGAAAGAACAACAGTGTCCATTATACTGTAACTTGACATGCCTATTATGCCAATATGATTAGTTTTTGCAAAACACTCATGTACTGGTTATAGTTTATACAAAAATTGATTTCACAGAATCAGACAAATTAGAATTGGAAACATTCTATTAGGTCATGAGATGCATCCCCCATGGTTAGTAGAATTGATCCCTTGTTCTCAGTGTATTTTCTGATGCTGTTTCTTATCAGGTTTTGATGTGCTTATATATTTATTATAGCCTGGAAATATGTACCACTAAAAATTATACCAATCCATCTGAGAAATAAAATCCTAGAAAAATAAGCATTTGCTGAGCACTAATTTTACTTTGGTGGATACATTTTTAATATACTAGTGTTTATAGCCTCTCATCTTACAAGAGGCGAGGTAGGAGCACTGGATCATGGGTTGACATTATAATCAAATAGTACATTTACATATTTTAAGGTGTGAAAATTTCCCCAGACCAGATTTCCCATTAGACTTACACAAAATGTGCTATGAATTTTTTTATTCCTCAAAATAGGTTATTTTCTGTATAGGAAATTGAGCCCTGTGCCTCTAGCAAATCCTGGAAATGGCACACACTGACACTTTGGACTTCTTGGGCCGTGTGTCCTTAGCTCTGATTCGGGGGGAGATATTTGTAAGAGGGTAGCAAATGTCACTCTGAAATGGATGGTGGGAGGCTGAAGGCCAAGGGGCGGGGGGGTGGGTACAGCAAGGGAGTTTCTGGTTTTGTCCCACACCATGTGTTCTTTGTTCTGATGTTTTTTCTCATGTACTTCCCCTCATGCTTGCTCTCTGGACAGTGACTCAGAGAGAGGAAAAAGGAGAGGAAGGTTCAGTGGTAGAATGCTTGCCCAGCATGCATGAGGCCCTAGGTTCAATCCCCTTCCTCCCTGAAGAGGAGACGTCAGTGGCATTTCCAGGTAAAATTTATATGGAACCCTCTACATTCAATGAACTTTAAACTCCTGGGATCTCTGTGGTCAACTTAATAGGATCGATTGCACCTCTTTACCTCAACACAGACCATCCAGGAAATCGCTTCTCCTTTGAAGACCATCCTTCAAGATTATTTTTTACCTGGCTTGAACGCTGTTGGAGGAGAATGAATGCGTGATCCTTCTCAGTCCTTCCCAGTCTGCCTCGCACCCCGTGCTCCTTGATGGAGATAATGAACCTAAAGCAGGATGTGGACTAAGCTGGAGGAGGGGAGGAGGCTTGTGTGGGAAAGGGCAGGGAGGGAAGCACAGGGGCAGAGCGCTCAGCCCCATGCTGGCCAGTCTCACTTGTTGTTCTTGTTCTCGTGCCCCTGTTCAGAAGACTTAACGCAATTTTTGTTTGTTCAGGATGCAGCTGATGAGTATCAGGGCTGGAGAGCATCCCAGCAAAGGTCTTATACATCTTTTATACACCTGCATGCGAAACGAGCAAGAGAGCCCGGGCGCCGAGTCAGACTTATGAATTTGCTGTACATTATGCAAACAAGTAATTTTGCATGTCCAGAAGGCAGTGCTATCACTGGTACAGTTTTCCTAAACTCTCCATAATTTAGGAGCATGCAGACTGAAAGCCAGTCAAACAGCGACAAGACCTAATTGCTCAGCACTGCGGATCAGTTTCGACAGGTGCCAGTTACAGAGAAGGCTCTTGCATATCGGTGACTTCTTCATACCCAGAGCGGAAGATTAAAAAAGGCGGGGACCGTAGCTAGGTTAGTTCTTGGATGGCAGCAGTAAAGGCACGTTAACTCATGGGACCCATGGCTGTGGTGAAAGGAAGGTGCTGAAACAATTCTGTGCAGGCACAACCAGGGAGCTGTGCTCTGGGGGTAAAGCACACTTTCAGTAGGGATGGAGGGTCTACCTTTGCTGCTCAAAGCGTGGTCCATGAACAAGCAGATTAGTAGTACCTAGGAACTCGTGGTACCTACAGAATCCTGAGCCCTACCCCAAATCTACTGGATCAGTACGTGTACTTTTCAAACTCTAGGTATTGTGTATGAAACTTTGAGAAACCTGAGGACATTCCAACATTTCCCCAGTGGTTTTCCTACAGTAGGAGCCTGGACTTGCTAAGAAGGGATCAGCTCTCCTCTCCCAGTAGGAAGCTAATCTCATCCTCATTTCAGCCAATGCCAATGAATGATCACACTTCCTTCCGCAAATGCACATGCCCCACTCCCACTTTTTGGCTGCTTTCCTTATTCCCTTTGGAAACATTCCTCTCTAACTGCCCATGATTCTGGCAAAGCTGTCAACCGTGAATGTGGGCACGTGATTGAACCTGGCTAGAGAGAGTCTTTTCTGGGATCAGTCCCTTTGTTCTTCTGAGGTCATGATGGTCAAGAAGAATATAGGCATGGAATTAGCAGGGGTCTATTACTACAACATGTTGAGGGAATCTGCTTGAGAATGAAGCCAGAGGAGTTAGGCCAAGTGGAAAGATGGAGAGAGGGACATCATCTGACCACTTGAGTCCAGCCTCACCCACGTCAGACCACCCTTGGCCTTCCAAGGTAAGTGGACCAATAAACTTACAGTTTAGGTTAAAAAGAGTTTTCGGTTGGTTTTCTACATTTGTGGCTCAAAGAAGGGTCCTAATACATCTCTGAAATTGGATTATTAGTTCTTCTAAATTGGAAACTTTTGCATCTGGATCTGTGGGGATGAATGAAGGGCATAAAGTAGTTCTAAAACTCACAATGTGTATTTTGACCACTGTGTAAAAGAATTTGCATGAGCATACATTTAAGTTTGCATATAATTAAATGTAGGAGGTTTAAAACTTTTAGACATTTGTGAGCACTAAAATAATGGTATCTACACTGTAACACAGCAGCAGGGTGTATTTATTTTCTGGATTTAGAGGCTGTGCTTATGGAAATTAATATTCAAATTTATGCCAGCTAATATGTAAATCAGAATGCCTTTGGTGCTTTAAAAGCAAGAGGATAGGATTGCAGCACTGGTATTTCAATGGCGCTGATGCCTTGATGAAAGAAGACAAAAAGGCAAGAATGCAGAAGAAGTGCTTTCCCTTGGACTACCCAAAGCAAACGGGAAATTTATGGCTCTGAGAAGTATTTTAAAACAGAAAACAATACCTCAATTTAATGTAGTGGCTTAACCGTTCACTAATTTACTCAGTGCAAACACTGCAACTTCTTAGAAATGATGCCGCCCATAAATATAACCTACACACACAAAAGAAAGTCTGTGTTTTCATTCCTGCCAAGTGTCAACATTTAAATCTACCATTTTATTCCACTGGAAACACTGAAGCCTGACTCTGTTCAGTGATCAATTGCTGTTCACTATTGGACACATATTTCACTGTTATGTATCTAATTCAATACTATGTATGGTGTATATATGTATTTAATACCGGTTAGGGCTAGGTTAAGTTATGAATAACGAAACTTGAAAAGTAGTAGTTTAAGTGTTGTAGTCAGGGTTTACAAAGGAAAAGATTTAATGTAGGACGCATGATTTATAGGATTTTATAATAGTCAACCAAAGAGTCAAATGCAAAAGAATACAGGAGATCTGTCCACACACTAGAGACGCAAAGAATCCAACTGGGGGCCTGGATTCCACAGCAATGTCCCACACAAGTCCAGCTGAAGACTTAGAGCCCATGGCAATGTCCTCCATGAGACCAGCTGGAGGTATAGGGCCCATCACAATGTCTCACGCAAGTCTGTATCAAGGATCTGCACTGGGAAGGCCCAAATGTCAGTGGTGGAAGCTAGAAAGTCTGCACCAGCAGGGTAAAGGGTCTATATCAGGAGACCAAGGGATCTGCCCTGGAGCCAGGAATCGACACTCAGAGTAGAGACCAGAGATCCCTGCAAAAGAACCACAGTCATCTTCAGCAACAGTGAGGTCCCGAGCTCCTCCAATGATAAGAACAGCTGAGTTCATATTAGGAAAGGCAGCACAACAAGCTTCTCCAGGAGAATCAACAGCACACCATCTTCCCCTCCAGTTCTGCGTTTATGCTATTGGCAACAATCCTCAGGTGGGCCTTCCACACCAGAACCACTCTGCTTCAGTTCAGCTGTGTGTTACAAGTTGCCCACTAGTTAATTCACCACAGTCCACCCCTGGTCAACTTGGTAAACACACATATTTCCCTAAACCATAGTTTCCAGTGGCACACTTGTGAAAAGTTAACATGTCTTGGTCTATGCACATTCACATTAATATAAGAATAGCATACATACAATTCTTATTGCACTCATTCCCACACCAAAAGCAAAATATTCAAAGGATGATGAAAATTCAATGTTAGAACTATAATAATTTAACTAACATGATTACAAACATATACCTAAAAACTACTTTAAAATCATATTAAAAGAGCTATTACAGTCGCAATCCTTTCTTCCCATTAACTTATAATAACAGGGCATAGCAACACTAAGAAATGGAATCTCCTGCATTTAAATTTGTTGTTTCAAGGGTCTTATTCTGAGTAGAGATAGTATTCCCAGCAACTCTTCCCTTCTGGTGAAAGGCCTTAGGTCGTTTTTCATTGTACTGTTCCTTCCCAACAACCATGTTCTTCTCTGTGTCATCCTTGTAACCCACAGTTTCACTGGAGCCTTCCCTGTGACCAAATGCTTCAAATCACACTCTTGGTTTTTCACTTTTAATTTCCAACATAGATCTGGACAAAGCTCTCGACAGTCACTGTGCCACCATTCCAACAGTAGACGACATTGAAATTTTTCTCTCACCCAGGCAATATCTCTAAACACAAGCAAAATGCAGACCAGCTTCCTGCCAAAGCATAACATATACTACCTGGGATCCTGCAGCCAGTGCTGTCCTTCTCAGTACAAGCCACCTGACCTTCATCTTAACTGGCAGTATTTCCATCAATACTCTGATTTTCCAGGCTCTGACTAGAGTCTTCAATGGAGTATACAGAGTCTTTAATATAGTATACTATAGATAGTATACAATAATATAGTATACAACTTTCTTTCAAAATCTTTCCAGATTAATTCCCAAGGCTCTTAAGCCACATGCCAGGCAATGTCACAACAATGGCCCCACTCCCAGTACCAAAATCTGTATCAGTCAGGACTTTACTAGAGAAACAGATATAACGCAAGATACATAAATGTATAAGAAATTACAAGATTGGCTTTTGATGATCAGCCACAGAGTCGGATGAGGAAGTGTGCAGAGTGTATCTGCACACTGGAGGCCGAAGAGTTCGGTCCAAGGTCTGGAGCTCAGTTTAGTGTTCCGTGCAAGTCTGAATCAGGAGGCTAATGGGTCTGCAGTGGAAGGCTGGAGAGTCTATGCTGGAAGGCTGAAGGATCCAAGGTGAAAGCCAAAGAGTCTGTGCTAGAAGCCAGGAGACAATGTCCAAGATGAAGGCTTGAGCTGAAGACTGGAGCTCCTCTGAAGAACAGAAGCAGGTCCATCTTTCCTCATTTTCCTTTTATACTGTCCAGGCGACAAACTGCCCTGGGTGGGGGGGTCCTCTACACCCTAGGGTGTAGAATTGCTGAGCCAATTTAGTTAAGTTTCTAAACTTCTCAAGTTGACACAATCAATCAACCACTACATTAAGTAATGTAGAAATGCTTTTTTTTCTTAATCATGGACATTTGAAGATGGATTGTCCAGTTGACTGTTTCCATGTTTATCAAGGACTAAAGATTCTTTAAGATTTTCCAAGTTTAAATCCACAGATGTGACTCTAATCCTCTAGATTCGAGAAGGCTCCTGGATCTCTGTACACATAACATTAAGTTTCCTCACAGTAGGTGGAAGAAAAGAAGAAGGGCTTGTCTTCTCTCTTTAAAGGAAACTCCCCAGAGGAAATTTCACAAAGTATATTTCCACAAAGCGTATCAGCTCCTATCTCATTGATCAGAATTTAGTCCTATGCCATACCTAGCCATGAGAGACACTGAGAAATACAGCCTTGTAGTTGGAAGGTCATGTGTCCAGGTAAAGATAATTTTTCTGTTTACTTGGAAGAGAAGCAGAGTAGACGCACCATGGTTTGGATGTTTCCAGCTTGGGGCTATTGGGAAGTGGTGGAAACTTTCAAAAGTGGGCCTGGTGAGAGGTCCCGGATCACTGGGGCACTCCCTTGAAGGGCATAGTGGGACTCCAGCCCCTCCTTCCTGTCTTTCTCTTCTAGGCCTTGAGGTAAGGGGTTTGCTCTGCTACCTACCATTGCCATCTGGTACCCCCATCAGAGGCCTAAAGGAACTGAGAACAACCAATCACAGACTTCAAACTCTGAAGTCGTGAGTCAAAACCAACCTTTGCTCTTTTTAAGTTGGTCATCTCAAGCATTTGCTATAGTGACAGAAAACTGACTCACACAAGGTGTTTGGAAGGCAATGAGTAAACTCTTCTCTAAATATTAAATACACATTTCTCAGTTTATGCTGTGTTTCCTTACTAGGAAATAACTCCTTGGGGGAAAACCTCCCCTCAAGGGATTTGTTTTGCTTAAAGTATAAAGTATCCTTCATATTTTTAATATTTATCATCCCTGATTTTTTTTCCCATTAACTTAAGAACATTTGATCAGGCAGGGCCTTGTGGAAACTTCGTCCAGATTTGGGGAGGACTGTGATAAACTGATAATGCCTGCAGTGGCCAGTTTGCATGTATTAGGTTTTAACATCCCAAACTTAAAGCATTTACACTATCTGGTTCTTAACTAAAACACTCAGAAATGTATGACTCCTATGAAGCTAGTTTCAATCACTGTGCTGAAAGTCCCTATTTAAATTTGTTGTTTCAAGAGTCTTATTCTGAGTAGAGATAGTATTCCCAGCAACGTCTTTTTTAACGTGGTATTCTCTTGTGCAAGTGTAAATTTTACATGTTTCTAGAGTGTTGTTGAAGAAATTACATGCAAATTCCAAGTTACACTTAGATGGCAAATTCTCACTGGAGGATTTTTGTTGCTCTTTAAAGGACAAAATAGAAAAAAAAAACAGGTCATGAATTTTATGCTGTCAAAATAGGGATGCGGTCCTATGACATGTTCATTTTCTCTTGCATTGAGAAAGCAGAGGAGCTGGAAGAGTGATAAGGACTTTTGAAGTTCAACACAAATGCTAGAAAGAAAAGCTGGGGCTCTTTCTTTACTCAGCTCCAACAAGCCAAACACAGGGACAAGAAGGCCAGGGTTAAACTGCAATTAAAAATAACTAAGACTTCTGAATATGGTATCAAACTGCATCTAAAAGACATGTCTTTGAAAAGCTGTGATTGCGGCAGCCTTCTCTTTTTGCCACTCACAACACATTTCACCAGTACTGGTGACAAGACAGTGGCTTGAAGAGGCTGTCATTCTTTGAGAGGAGTAGAATCGTGCAACCCTCCATAACGATAAATCAGAGTTTCCAGGGCATGGTTTGAAAATCCCCCTTGAAGGCTCTCACACACTTCCCAGGGAGCACCTGTCCCTCTGTTTCCTGACTTTCCCTTGTGAATGAAAAATTACAGTTTTATTGGAGTGACTTGTTTCATCACTTAATCTTGTCTTGGTTAGTCACATCCACAGAGAATAGCCTATTTGTAAGTAATATTTTATACAGTGACTCTAGGTCTTAATTGGGGTTTTTCCAAAAGCAGAGTCTCAGAGTCTTGGGAGCAGGTTGTATATTTGGGAGGTAGTCCCAGCAAGCAAGAATGAGAAAACAGAGATGTTGAAACAGAGAAGGAAATCTAGTGTGCACATATGTTACCGATGTCACACTATGGGTAACAGAGGCTTAATTCAGAGGTGTGCACGGATGTGTCCCAGAATTGTCTTCCTTATAGAGAGCCCTTCCTGGTCCTTGTCACAGCCCAGAAGTTTACATTTGTAATCCCATGGAGAAGTTATTGGAATTCTAGTAAGTTAATTCCAATCTTCCACTTCCAGTGCAGCCCATGGCAAGAATGAAGAAACTAAGGCATATTTGTAGTTATGGGGAGCCAAGGGGTCCTAGGTCCAGGTACGATGAGAGCTAACTGGAACAAAGACCTCAACCTAGGGCTGAATCTGGGTTTTATTAATTCAGAAGAAGGGAGTGGCTTGTGGATGAGTGACTGTGAGAATCATGGGAAGTATGTGAGTGCTGTGAGCTGGGCTAGGTAGAAGGCCTGAAATCTCCGCAACGTGCAGAGAGAAGGATATGGGAAAGAGTAATCTGCATAACACAATTTAGAGAATAGCTAATGTTTTGGGGTCAGTGCTTCAGCTCTGATGTATAACCCTTTATGCCCTGGGAAGTCATAGACTCTTATCTTGAGGCTTGATCCCAGCTGACAGCATGGCCGTGGCTCTCTATCCCACCTTGCCCCAGCTCACACATGCGTGCTATGGGGGGGCACTGCCCTGTCATCTTTGCTTCAAAGACTACACATTCTCATGTCGGCTGGACTGATGTGCATTGCTTAAAGCCAATTGAGGGGAAAAGGAAAAGTCCTAGTCAGCTCTGTACGTGTCAGTACATGGAAATAGGGTCAGGTTCAGTCAAAATGGAGATAACTGCTTCTCCTTCAAGGAGTGTCGCCCAGGTGGTCCTCCACACCCCTGAGGGATGGGAGATTGGAGCGTTTTTCCCTTGTTCCCACTTCTATTGGTTGTAAATTGCAACGTGGGATATTAACAAATATCATCTTTTGCCCACTTCCAGGTTGTGCCTTTGATGGCCTGAGGATCCCATAGCCTCAGAGACCCCTGCCCAGCAGAAAGGCCCAGGAGCCTTTGTCTCAAGGGGGATAGTAATGGAGCAAGACAGTATAAGGAAGTGAAGACTCATATCACAATAGCCATCTCATATATATACACATGAAATTTAAACTCTTGGCTTTTCTTCTCTCTCTTCCTGCTGGGTAATTTTCAAATTTCTCTTCTGCATGCTTCTAGCTCTACACAAGGATAGGGCTAGAAAAGTAAGTTGATAAAAATAGAACCTGTCAAATAGTGTCACTTGTTTGGAATCCTTCTAAAAGCCCTATGGAGTAGACGGCTGAGATTATTGGCCAAAATACGATTTGGGGATCACAAATGATTCTCATAGCTCCATGCTGTTCAATTCCTATGGTTCATTGGGACGTGACGTAAAACCCTGAATCACTGGCAGAGAACACAGAAAGGGCAATCATAGCCACTGCTTATTAGTGGAGCTCTCCATTTCCTGAGTATGGTGGCCACAATGGGGCAAGGATACTGAGGCAGAATGACAGGGGAGAACTGCAGGGATTTGTGACTTGTGTCTGCCCCTTGCTACTGTGAAACGTACGGCACTATAACAAAACTTATCTGGGCTCAGTTCCCTCAACTCTAAGGCAGGGCCCAAAATAGCTTCCTTGCAGCATTGTTGTGAGGACTTAGCATTACTATAGAGAGTATTTGGCATATCAAAACTGCATTGTTAGGGGCTGGGGATTTAGCTCAGTGGCAAAAGCGCCTGCCTGGCAAGCACAAGGTCCTGAGTTCGGTTCCCAGTACCAGAGAAAAGCCAAAAAAAAAAAACAACAAAAAAAAAACTGCATTGTTACAAGCCAATGGGTAAGTGAAAGAAAAATCCTTTTTCTATCTTGTGTCTTACTTAGCTTCTGGGTAAAGCTTAAATTTATTGAAGCAAACTACTTTGACTCACTAAGAGTAAGACAATGAACCTAAAATTAGAAAACTCTTTGTGTTGAGAAAGAGCCAGTAATACAGGGGGCAGGACCTAATCGTAATCCCCATTCTACCGGTTCCAAGGCATGGAACAATCCCAGCAACTAGGGTCACAGTTCCCAAGCCAGAAGCATTCAGCAGTAAGCGGTCCCCATTCCTGTGGTCTTGCCTTGTTTTCTGGACATAGTGAGATGAAAGGCAGGTCCAGAAGATGAAGGATGAAAGCAACTCTTGGTCCGTTATCATGCCGATGTCTGGGTCCTTCACAGAGGATGATTTTGATTCAGTCTTCAGCACAAGGTAGACTTTTTCCAAGAACAATAGAACATTGGTCTTCAAGTCTTGGAGCTGAGGGTGTGACTTACAGGTATAGTGCTTGCCTAGCATGTGAGAGGCCCTGGGTTCAATCTACAGCTTTGCAAAGTACTGCTTCTACTAATTACTACTAGTAGTAGTTAGTGTGGATAGATTTAAGGGAATTTATTTCTAGACATTCACTATGCATGCTTTCTAATTAGAATAGAATAGAAGTGATTGGAAAAGAAGACTTTCCATATATCCTACTATCATCTCTTTTCTCCTACTTTACTAAAGAAAAACATTCATCACATTCATCACAAATAAAACAAACTGTTGTGCATTAGCCAACATACAAAAAAATTCCATGGAACCATGGAAAGACAGTATTTTTTTTTTTTTTAACTGTCTTTTCTTGGTGAAAGAAACATTACCTGCTGGGAGGGAATCTGTGACTTTTGATAGAGTAATGAAGGCAAGATTGCTTCAGCTGACTGGTTTGACAAGGGAGATGGTTGATATGTGAGACCTTTTCCATTAATGAATGAACTAAATGCACTCCTCCAAAGTTGAAGTATGTGATATTAAAGCATTTAATAGGAAATACAATGGAAAAGTTCTAATGAAATAACCTATCATTTGATTTTCCCAATTATCTATCTATCTATCTATCTATCTATCATCTATCTATCTATCTATCTAATCTATCTACCAGACTGAACATGGTACCCTTAAGTGAGAAATAAAATACATAAATAATAGTCATTTAATACATTTTTTAGGGGGATTGAACACAGGACATTGAACCCATGCATGCTAGGCAACAGTTGTACCTCTGAGCTACATCCCTAGCCCTTGATAAGCCTCGATAAAGATGTTTTCATGTACCTCTCAACATGAGGTACAAATCCTTTTGCAACTGGGTGAATTTCAACTCTTTGCTTTCAGCAAAACTAAAGGAAAACCAATCAAATTGTCAGTTCTCAAGTATTAAAAATAATATGTGACAATAGCTCACTCTGTTAGTTTTAGAACAAAAATCATAAAGCCTTTACAGAATTAAGTAGTATCTCTAAAACATACCTGTGTGCCATCTATTTATATCTACTTATGTATTTATGTGAACAAGATATCTTAGCAGCTCCATTTTAAACACAGTAAGTAGAAATATAATTATTTTTGAAGCTATCTTATTCCAACAAAAACCAATGTTAAACCACGGGTTCACCAACTGATTTGAAAAAGAAGCCTCATCTCTCCCATCAAAAGGATGCTATTAGAGATTGAACCCAGGGCCTTCACACTGAGCCACAGCCCTAGCTACTTTTTTTAATTTTAAGATAGGGTCTCACTAAGTTGCCAACTTGCCCAGGCTGAGCTTGAACTTGTGATCCTCTTCCCTTAGCCTTTTCGAGTGTTGGAGTTATAATCCTGTACCACTAGGCCTGATAGAGAGATGCATTTTTTTTTGTTTGTTTTTCAGTTTTTCTCCGGTACTGGGAACCGAACTCACGACCTTGCGCTTGCCAGGCAGGCGCTTTTGCCGCTGAGCTAAATCCCCACCCCCCTGATGCATTTTTAGTAAGTTTGAGTTTTATGCTTAATAATCATCAAAATTTGTAATATATTGATATTGTCAAGAAATTTAGAGTAATTTAAAATTCAGTGGGCAAAGTGGTATTTTTATTTTCATATGGGTTCCAGGAGAAAAAGAAGGATGTGAAACTGGTAATTATAAAGGAAGACTACATTCATATATCTTTCAGTGGGAAGCATGAAGTCACTACAGTACTGTATTCTGATTCAATTAGATAAGTGTGCAAGCAAAGTGGTGTTTTAAAAAGTATTTACTATAAGTCAAAATTCTAACTTTTTTGCAAATATTTAAACTTAAAATGAAAAATTTAGGGGTTAAAATTTATATAGGGGTATATTATTTTTCCAAGTTCTGCTAGAAGATTGAGCAAAAGGAAAAGAAAACC